>NW_026042975.1:0-68364 GCF_023856365.1 Brienomyrus brachyistius | reverse complement strand
TGGCTTGCTCCCTTAAGTGGCTGGGTTAGGCTAAACTATATATATATATTTACCAAGACTACAATAAAACATCTCGAAATGTGTAGTCTAGCAAAACGCAGTTTAAAGAAGGTAGCCTACCTGGCGAAATTGCAAACAAATTAAGGGCGTTAGGCAGCCTTTCCAAACCGCTTATCCTACTGGATCGCGGGGGGTCTGGAGCCTATCCCGGAAGCAATGGGCACGAGACAGGGAACAACCCAGGATGGCGGGCCAGCCCATCGCAGGGCACACTCACACACTATTCACTCACGCATACACTCCTATGGGCAATTTAGCAACTCCAATTAGCCTCAGCATGTTTTTGGACTGTGGGGGAAACCAGAGTACCCGGAGGAAACCCCACGATGACATGGGTAGAACATGCAAACTCCACACACATGTGACCCAGGTGGAGACTCGAACCCGGGCCCTAGAGGTGTGAGGCAACAGTGCTAACCACTGCACCACCATGCTGCCCCCTAAATGGAAAACCATTAAATACAAAAGGAAAACAAAAGTGCTGTAAGACTGTATACTTATGTGTATGTTAGTAAAGGCTGTAGCTGACACAACGGACCTCACTAATTAGAAAGGGGTAATTGTACACATGTGGCATCCAGTATGTTCTTCTATAACAGTTTTAAAAAAAAAAAAAAAACTCACATTACACAAATTGGCACTATCAAAACGAGGATTATGGGGAAAATGGGGACTGTGATGGAGATTACATACACGTAGGCATGGTATTTAGTTTTTTTTAATCTGGTCACCTTCCAGAGTAATTGTAAACTAAAACCATCTTCACCCTATTTGATTCTTTATAAATGGACAATCAGTCGTGCAGTAAATGGGGGTATAGAGAGACACAGAGCTTGTCTAACAAGAAACCCTGGGAAGCTAACATTAATAGGGTGGGTATGGATAGCAAAACCATTGATACAGATTACAGATTTATATCTCACCTGAACCCTGGCGGGCTCCGTGCCAATAGGGGTTGGGATTAGGGTTAGTTAACTTAAGTAGTAATATTGATGTGTATATTCTCCTATTCTCCAGTCAGTGAATCGTGAAACGTAATGTTAATATGTTTCTATACCTATATGTTCTGCTTAAAAACCCATAAAGGCAAGCACAGTGTTTAGACATTCTGTTACTTAGACTAGTAAACACTAAGATCCTTCAGCTTTCAATTAACCTGACACAACAGTCTAAACAACAAATGTGTGCCATGTCATTTGTCATCTTTACATCTTGTATCCTTTATATGGTAATTGGATTTTCAAGGTGGAATTGCAGGTCGATCATTTTAAGGATCTAGATGTAAACCTCCCTGGTGTTGCTTTAATATTTTTTTTGCACAATTTGCTTCACACACTTCCTCCAGCAGAGAAGCTTACAATACTACACCCCACCAAATGACTGGATGATGCCTTTTTATTTAAGGTCTGGCTGTGAGCCTCGATTACCGATACACTATCTTCAGGCTCCTGCCGGGATCAGTCAGTATGGTGGACCTTTGGAGGAATGGGTACAAAACCATCAGGAAAGTTTGCAGGTGCTTCAAGAGTATGTGAAGGCTTAGTTGGAGGAACAAGCCACACCACGAAATCGGAAACACAATGAGTTGGTTAATGATTAGGGGTTTGATGAAGGTCAGCTGGTGTGTTTGCGGAACCATGTTCGAGGTAAAATACAGGATCATTGGGATGCCTGTTTGTATATGGTAGTTCGGTGTCCCCAAGATCAGGGTGCAGTTTACTCTGCAACTCCAATGGAGGGGGACGGGGTTGTCCGTCAAGTTCACCGAACAGAGTTGCGTCCAGTACCACAGGGGGTTGTTATGTCAGGGGAAGATGTTCTGGTAATGTCTCCTGAGTCTGGGTTGCCCACAGGGGCAACAGAAATGGAATCGGATGAGGACTCTGTGATTTTACGGGGACAGGGCTGGTGGGAGGGGTCGCAATAGAGCATCCACAAGTAGGCCTCGTATAATGGAGGAGGTTATGTCCCCCCCGAGGTGTAGAGACCAGTTAAACGTTCGGTGAGGTCCACCACTGGTCATCATACCAACCCTTATAAGTTACCACGGTCAGTGAATGATCGTTCGGTTGGGGAGGAAGACCAGTGGTTTGGGGATAGAATTCTTAGCTGTGATCGTTGGGTCATCAATTTCATTTTGGGGGATGGATTGTAGCCAGGCAATTATAGGCAGGTATAGGAACTGCAGTTCGGACTGGAGGCATAGCCGGGGCGAGATGGCTGTGCATGTTCCGATGGTAGGGCATATTGGCAAAGGAGCAGGCACGGGAAAGACAGGCAGGGTCCTGATAGATTTGGTGGAGCATCGGCGGGCATATTGAATTTGCAGTGTAGCAGCCTTTCTGTTTGCTTGTTTCAGGGGTGAACAATCTTATCCGCAAAGGGCCGGTGTGTATGCAGGTTTTCGCTGCAACTCCCTAATTAGATTTCTAATTAGAGGACTGATTAGCTGAAGAGTCCTCATACCTGGTTTTGAAGAGCTGACCTAAAGGTTACCCCAAAAACCTGTTTTTTTTTTGTTTGAATGGGGCAGTGAGTCATGGGGTAAACTACTGTTCTTTAGGGGTTTTCAAGGTGGAATTACGGGTCGATAATTTTAAGGATCAGGTTGTAAACCTCCCTGGTGTTGCTTTAATATGTTTTATCTGAGGTTGTATCGTGTATTATCAAGCCAGCCGGCTTAGTGGCCTCGGGAGCGGGGTTTAGTGGGAGCAGCTGGCTAGTTTTATTTTCTTTTTTGTTTGTGTCTTTTTCTTTGTTGTATGTATATTTTGGGTTCATTATTAGGCAGGCTGGGCCTTTTGGCACCTGTAGTCTGGGTGCTGGATTGCCCATAGGGGTCTTTTTTATTGCTGTGATTTGCTGTGTCATTCACTAGTGTGATTTGTGCTGGATGTGTTTTTAAGGTTGTGCTGTGGCGTGTACCTGAGCAAACTTTGGGCAACCTGTTCTCTTGTTGGCTTTATTGACAAAGGGTGGATTAGTCTAATTACGGCCTGCTACAAATAGCTGCATATAACGTATAAAAAAAATCACCTTATGGGTGCTCCGTAGGGTAGCAAGATCTTGAGTTTTTTTACAGTACTCGGGTACGTTTTAAAATTTTCGACCAATCAGCAAACATTATTCTGACAGCATAGCTGGGAAACCAATGAAAAGTGAGTGCAACGTTCTAGAACTTGACTTCGGGTTGACGCTCCCTATAAAAGAGCTGGGTACTGCTTCAAGGCGTTCAGTTGGCGGTACCTCCTGATAGAGTAGCACTGTACGGCTCTTGTTCCGTAAAACAACATCAAAAGGATGAAAAAAAAAAACAATATTTAAAGAAGACGAAAAAAATCAATTTTTAAAGAAGACGAAAAAAACATCGTCTAAAAAAATAAGCCAAAAAAATAATATCCGAAGAAGGAAAAACATGCAAAGTAAAAAAAACAAACAAAAATAAAAAACAATATCCAAAGAAGAAGGAAAAAAACATCCAAAGGGAGAAAAGAAGAACTGAAGGGCAAACGAGGTAGGAGGAAATACAAATTTCGTTTCAGCACCGTTGGAGTGCCAAGCCGTGAAAAGCATTTGGCCAGAAGACAAGGTAAGTGTTGTACCTGTTATTTTAAAACAGCGCTTTTCAAAATGCTGCTTTATAATCGTTTGAGATCGTTAGCCAGTGTGACAGCTGAAGGCTTTTTGAGTTTACCAACATAAAGTTTTATTTCTGTATTAGGACATTGTCAGGAACAATGATGTGTTCATCGCTATGATGTGGTCAAAAAGCGATGCATTGAATCTTAGAAACATTTGTGATTTTTCAAACGATGCTTTTCCTTTTATTTAATCAGTAAAATTTCCATCGGTTTTATATAGTGCCCCTTGAAATATGTCTTTAGCTCATTTTCCGGGCATTTTACTAGAATGCATCCTGAGAAATACACAAGCTCTGCTGCATTTCCGTGCCTCGATGTTTAGTGCCGAGTATAATTGTTGCAGTTGCCTTTTATATATTCCATGAGACCTGTTGGTACCAAGAGAAGTGTGAGACTGTCAGGGTGAATTTATCATACAATCGCACGCATAAATACCTGAGGGTTGCCAGTCCTTTTGCGTTGTTACAGGAGGACTAGAGCTGACGAGTGTGTTTCTACACACTATCAAGGGCATTGTAGTACAGTTTTCTCAGGTGGGAGAATGCTGCCGATCTCCTATTTGACAATACAGCCCTTGATATATTAGAATATTACAGAACTAGAAGCCTTTTGCAAGGAAGAATGTGAGAAAATCCCAAGTACAAGAACTGAAAGCCTTTCAGCTGGCTATAAGAAGCGCTTGTAAGCTGTGATATCTGGCAGAGGAGGTGTTACTAAGTACTGATTACGTAGGGTGCCCAAACTTTTGCAGAGTGCCATAATAATGTTTTTATTTTGTAATTTTGTTCAATTTATGGCATAAAAAGTAACTATTCATCAATGTTTGCTGAAAATATTGTGTATTTTCCCCCCAGTTCCTAAAGAGACTGTATTAACTGATATTGTTGCTTTTGTAATTGAAAAGATGTTATTTGTCAAGGGGTGCCAAACCTTTGCATAAGACTGTACACAGTGTGTGTATGTGTTTATGTGAGTGTGTGTCTGTGTGTGTGTTTATATATATATATGTGTGTGTGTGTGTATATATTTCTGTATATGCATGTGTATATATATATTTATATATAGTTCACACACATTCAAACTTATTTGAATACACATTCAAAATAATTTTTATTATTATTATTTTCGTTTTTTTTTTTTTTTGTGTTTTAAAAATGTTTTATTTTTGCAATGGAAATAAAAATAAAGCAGTCCTCCGTAGAGGAGGGGTGGTGGAGGGAATATATATATATATATACATATATATAAAATAATTGTCACACAACTGGGGTGACATGCCTTGCCTGCTCACCCAATTTTAGTGCACTTTAGTTATGCATAATGACCTTCTAGTCTCGATACACCCATATATATATATATATATATATGTGTGTATATATGTATATATATATAGTTTTTTGTGTTATTTTTTTGCAATAGACAATAAAAATAACGCAGTTCTCCATAAAGGAGGGATGGTGGATGGAATATATATATACATATATATAAAATAATTGTCACACAACCTGGGTGACATGCCTTGCCTGCTCACCCAGTTTTAGTGCACCTTAGTTATTCATAATGACCATCTAGTCTCGATACACCCATGAATATATATGTATATATATATATATATATATATAGTTTTTCTGTTTTTTTTTTTGCAATAGACAATAAAAATAACGCAGTTCTCCGTAAAGGAGGGATGGTGGATGGAATATATATATACATATATATATAAAATAATTGTCACACAACCTGGGTGACATGCCTTGCCTGCTCACCCAATTTTAGTGCACCTTAGTTATCCATACTGACCATCTAGTCTCGACACACCCATATATATATATATATATATGTATATATATATAGATATTTTTTCTTTTTCTTGTGTTTTTTTTTTTCGCAATGGATATTAATAATAAAGCAGTCCTCCGTAAAGGAGGGGTGGTGGAGGGAATATATATATACATTTATATAAAATAATTGTCACACAACTGGGGTGACATGCCTTGCCTGCTCACCCAATTTTAGTGCACCTTAGTTATCCATAATGACCATCTAGTCTCGATACACCCATAAATATATATGTATATATATATATATAGTTTTTTTTTTTTTTTGCAATAGACAATAAAAATAACGCAGTTCTCCATAAAAGAGGGATGGTGGATGGAATATATATATACATATATATAAAATAATTGTCACACAACCTGGGTGACATGCCTTGCCTGCTCACCCAATTTTAGTGCACCTTAGTTATCCATACTGACCATCTAGTCTCGACACACCCATATATATATATATATATATATATGTATATATATATAGATATTTTTTCTTTTTCTTGTGTTTTTTTTTTCGCAATGGATATTAATAATAAAGCAGTCCTCCGTAAAGGAGGGGTGGTGGAGGGAATATATATATACATTTATATAAAATAATTGTCACACAACCTGGGTGACATGCCTTGCCTGCTCACCCAATTTTAGTGCAACTTAGTTATCCATAATGACCAACTAGTCTCGATACACCCATAAATATATATGTGTGTATATATATATATAGTTTTTTTGTGTTATTTTTTTGCAATAGACAATAAAAATAACGCAGTTCTCCATAAAGGAGGGATGGTGGATGGAATATATATATACATATATATAAAATAATTAATGTCACACAACCTGGGTGACATGCCTTGCCTGCTCACCCAATTTGAATGCACCTTAGTTATCCATAATGACCATCTAGTCTCGATACACCCATAAATATATATGTATATATATAGTTTTTTTTTTTCGCAATGGACAATAAAAATAACGCAGTTCTCCGTAAAGGAGGGATGGTGGATGGAATATATATATACATACATATAAAATAATTGTCACACAACCGGGGTGACATGCCTTGCCTGCTCACCCAATTTTAGTGCACCTTAGTTATTCATAATGACCATCTAGTCTCGATACACCCATAAATATATATGTATATATGTATTGTTTTTTTCTTGTTTTTTTTTGCAATAGACAATAAAAATAACGCAGTTCTCCATAAAAGAGGGATGGTGGATGGAATATATATATACATATATATAAAATAATTGTCACACAACCTGGGTGACATGCCTTGCCTGCTCACCCAATTTTAGTGCACCTTAGTTATCCATAATGACCATCTAGTCTCGATACACCCATATATATATATATATATATATATATATATATATATATATATATATATATATATATATATATATATATATATAGTTTTTTTTTTTCTTCGTAATGGACAATAAAAATAACGCAGTTCTCCGTAAAGGAGGGATGGTGGATGGAATATATATATACATATATATAAAATAATTGTCACACAACCTGGGTGACATGCCTTGCCTGCTCACCCAATTTTAGTGCACCTTAGTTATCCATACTGACCATCTAGTCTCGACACACCCATATACACACCCGAAGCTCTGATCTCAGATCAGTTCCATGCCTCCAGAATCTAATGTTACCCTCAAGGAAGAAGGGAAGCTATGATGAGTAAAAAAAAGGTTATTAGAGTGTCCTGTCAGCGTTGGGCTTCTTCGGCCTCCGCCATTGATTTTTCGGTTTCAGGATGGAAAGTACAAGGTGGCTCTGTGTTGATGAATAATCCAGGAAAAAAATGCCACAAAGGCATGGAGTCACACCAGTGGAGTCTTATCCTTGCAATAAAGACCCCTGTATGACCTTTGCTGAATATTTCCAGTTTAGTGGAGCTGATCTGTGAGTAATGCAGTTATGCAGCAGTTTCTGATGGTTTCCGGTTTTGCAGGTGGTGTCCTTTTCAGCTTGGAGGAGGGAGCCTCCTTCTGGAACCAGATGTTGACCTGGAGAATCGTGAGTGACGTTTCCGATTAGCATACCTGATCTCCTTGCCCCGCCACGGGGCTCTGGTGAAATGTAACTATTCAGTGACCCGTATCTTTCAGTTCTTCGCTTCCATGATCTCGACCTTCACCTTGAACTTCTTCATGAGTATCTACCACAACAAGCCGGGAGATTTTAGTAACCCAGGTCTCATCAACTTTGGACGCTTTGACAACGATGTAAGTTTCCCATTTCTGTCGGTGTTGTGATGTAGATTGTCCTTTTTAAAAGTCTGTAGATGGAATCTTGAAAATCAAAATATTGGGCATCGGTAATTGATCTGGTTGTCTTGGCCAATGGTATGCTGTCCGCAAGTCAAGTAGCTCTTGGGAGATGTCGGCCGTTACCCTCTGACATTGGTTTCCTGCCTCCCGTTAGTCAGTGGGGAAAATGTGATGTTTATGGATGTCTGGACAACTTAGAGTGGAGAGCATTTTATAATCATTACCTCGTTTGGGAAAGGCGAAAGAAGACGGTATAATTTTGACCAAAATCCAGAATGAGACCAAGTTCACACTGTTCCCGAACATGTTTTGGTCTTTCCTGTCCGTGCCGTTCAAGAAGGGGCTGATCTGTGAACTTTATGGGGAAACAAGGGTGAGAGAGAAAAGGATGAGCTGTTATTTCCAGAAAGGGCTCGACTCGGTACCCTGTCACATGAGCAGTGATGTATTTTTACCTGCCTTCTGGTCACATGGGTTGGAAAGGAAACCATGAAACGTTTGTTGGGGGACTTGGACACAGCCCCCACCCCGCAGCGCATGACTTTCCTGGGAGGCCCCCTGGGCTGGAAATATAGTCATCACCTCGGTGGACATGAGTACCGCGCTGTTTTAGTTGGGCCTCCTGGTTTAGGTAGGCATGTTAGCCATGGTTGTGGATGTTTCTCGTTACAAGAGAGGCACCTGTAGCAGTTTACATGGTATGCAGATACGGTTGTTTATTTTATTTTTTTTAAACGCAGCAGAATTTTTCCCGCTTTCGGTGCCTGAAGTTTTTGGGAAACGTTTGCCCCGGATGCCCACTGTATGCTTCCTGTAGGATCACAACACGTTCACCATTTTTTTAAAAATTATACACTACTGTGCAAAAGTCTTAGGCAGGCAAAGAAAATGATATTTAGATTATCCTCGTGTTGGTGTAAAACTATGATATTATGCCTGTGAAAGTGTGTCAACTTCGCCATTTCAGAACCTCTGCTAAAATCATCCTAGTATTTGCAGCGACCGTCCAATGCAGCCATGTGTTTTTTTTGACTTGGCCACCAGCACACCTCATACAGCTAGTCAGTCTCTCACTGACTTTTTAAGCCAGTATATTTAACTTTTTTTAATTCAGCTGTTGGTGAAATTTAACAAAATCATGGAACGGCTGAGGTGCCCCTGAGGAGAAGTTTGGGAACTGAAGCGGTGTTCATCTAGCCATCCAACTAGATATCAGTAACTTTTTAGAAAATAGAAGAAATTACTCTATATATATATATATATATATATATATATATATATATATATATATATATATATATATATATATATATATATATATATATATATATATATAAAATAAAATTAAATAAAAAAAAAAGAGGCAAACAAGAGGTGCCCCCATGTGTGTAGTCCTGTAGGGTGTGATGTTGTCATTTGCATGTTTGACTGGAGGATTCTGGGTATTGATTTTTTTTTCTTTTTTTTTTACCCCCCCCCCCTCAGAGCACGGAGTACTACCTGTATGAGATTCCTCTGTTTATCGTCATGGGAGCCTTCGGTGAGAGAGAGAGAGAGAGAGGGAGCGTCTTATTGTGGAAACCCAAACCTTGCTCTTTTACATCTTAACGGACTGGTTCTGTTTCTGGTTTTCTCATGCCGGGCCCATGTCTCTTTCCCCCCCGCAGGTGGATTGCTGGGAGCACTGTTCAACGTCCTGAACTACTGGCTCACCATCCTCAGGATCAGGTGTGCCTGTGTGCGTGTGCCTGTGTGCGTGTGTGTGCCTGTGTGTGTGTGTGTGTGTGTGTGCGTACTTCTGTGCGCATGTGTGCCTGTGTGTGTGTGTGTGTGTGCGTACCTCTGCCTGTGTGTGTGCACGTAAGTGAGGCCTGTTTGGTTTTTACTGTGTCACGCCTGTCTGAAACTTAGGCATCTTAACACTTGAAATTAAATAATTAAATAAATATATCCCGAGACTGTGGGGCTGACCTTGAAACTGCCCCACACTGGTTTGATGCAAATGAAAGTTGTCCCACAACAAAATCATTAGCTGAGCCACCATGCCCCCCCCCCCCCCCCCCCCATCCCCAGGTATATCCACCGGCCCTGCCTGCAGGTGATCGAGGCCATACTGGTTGCTGCCGTGACGGCCACTGTGTTCTTCACTATGATCTACTTCTCCAACGACTGCCAGCCCCTGGGGGAGGATCAGCTGGAGGAATACCCCTTGCAGGTAAGGCAGCTGGAGGTGGGCTCTCTGTGATTTCATTGGCTGAACAGCTGAGAGGGTGTGTATCCTGTCCTCAGGCCTGAACCTCCACTTATCCCTCTCACAGCTGTTCTGTGCTGATGGCGAGTACAATTCCATGGCCACGATCGTCTTCAACACCCCGGAGAGGAGTGTCCGCAGCCTGTTCCACAGCCCCGCAGGTCCGTGGAGTTTCCAGCACGTGTTTCAGGGCAGGATGGGTCGTGACCTGAAGCCGGATTGGTCGCCCCTGTTGTGCCCTTCTTCTGGAAGAGATTATAATTACAGTCCGTTGTCCATCTTTAGAATGAACACCTGTGTTTGATATTGGTGACAGGCTGGCTAGGTCCGGGGCAGCTGTTTGAACAGTCAGACTCGTCTGCCACCTCTGTCGTGTCGTAGGTTTGTTTACGGGCCGCTTCTGGCTGATTGTTTTCCCAGACAGACAGCTAAACCCATACACACAATCCTCCTCAATTATTCAAGGCTTCCCTCATTTGGGATGGGGGGACTGTCACCCTGCCTGGGGAGAACAGGAGCGCTTCTCAAGTGCCCTGACGAATGCCACCGTAGGCAAGTTCGAACGGCACTAAACTGTGTTCATCCATGCCCTCTAGTGGATGAAAGACATACCAAAGTAACATGGCTTGGTCTTGATCGGCTCCAAATTGCACTTTACACCAGGTAGAAAAATGGAAATGATCATATGAAAAATGCCATTCATCATGAAATAATTTCTGTACACCTGTATCCTCATTACAAGGGTGAATCAAGTAAAACTAGCTGGTTTCGCTAGATTAGCGTTCTTGGGGATCAACTACATGATCAACATTTTAGCAAAAACGTGGGAAACACTGACTTAGGTGATGAATTCCACCACCACCACCCCCCCCCCCCCCCGGCAGGTTCCTACAATCCCGTGACCCTGGGAATCTTCACCATCACCTACTTCTTCCTGGCCTGCTGGACATACGGCCTGACTGTGTCCGCCGGGGTCTTCATCCCCTCGCTGCTCATCGGCGCCGCCTGGGGGCGGCTCTTTGGCATTTTGCTGGCCTCCATTACGCCGCACAATTCCATACAGGTACATCAGGACGGGTCGCCGTTCCTGGGGAAGCGCCGTATAGCCGGTGAGGCGGCGTGGTCCGCTGGCGGAGGAGGGGCCGTCACGATAGCAGAACTCTTCCCTCAGCAGAGAGAAACCTCACAGTGGCGACGTTTTCCACTGACCTTGATTTTTTTGCACATTTTGAAGAAGCAAAACTGAAAATCCGTTAATGGGTACGATTATATTTCAGGAGGACAAGCCCTCAAACGCTTTCAGTTTGATTGAAGTGGTTTTTGTGGCGATTCGCAAAACTGAAATGGAAGCCGATTTTGCGAACTTGTTGCTGTGTAGGACACGATGACTTGGTTCTAGAGCTCGTATCTCATGAAAAGCTCAATCCATGTTGAGGCACGGAATCATAAATTGCAGGTGTTGTTTCCATGATGTTACTTAATGGAAACACCCTTTATGCAATTTCACTTTGTCAACAAATTTGCTTGTTTGTGCAGAACTTTAATGGAAACGCTGCAGGTTTTGATATATTAAGGAAATTGAACGGGGTCTTTAGAAGTCAGAGGGCCTCCTTCAACACCCGCTTTAGATTGATTTCCTCTTTGTTGTCCAATCAGATTTACTCTTTAAGCAGTCACGTGACTCTTTGAAGGTGCCCTATTGGTTAGTGCTGTATCGATTTCCTGGGCCGCCCAGCGTCATGTCGGCATAGATGTAGTTTAACATAATGTTTGTTGGAAGTAAAGCCCCCTCGAAGTTTTTGAATGAGCATGTTTTATGATTTGTGGCGTTTCGTTTGACAGACCTTGGCCGACCCTGGGAAGTACGCTCTGATTGGAGCCGCCGCCCAGCTTGGTGAGTGTCCGTCCGCGGTCAGCCTGCTTTTCAGAGCTCGTCTAGAGGTGCATGGAGGCACATGAGGCTTCGGGTTTGCGTCTGTTTACGAAGGTCTTTGCCAGGTGGGATCGTGAGGATGACCCTCAGCCTGACTGTCATCATGGTGGAAGCCACCGGAAATGTCACCTACGGCCTACCCATAATGCTGGTTCTGATGACGGCGAAGATCGTGGGCGATTATTTCGTGGAGGTCAGTGTTGACGTTTCGGGTTGGAGCGGGTTGGTCCATTTGGCATTATGTGTGAGCCTGTCAGTGAGTGATGAGCTCATCGCCTTTCAGACCGTGCAGAACTTGGAATCGGGCCAGTCGTGTTTCGTTAACTGCTCCGGTCTCATGTTTGCTTTTGGTGTGGGTGGTGCAGCTAGCCACCAGTCTGACGCCATCTTTTTTTCATCTGTCCTTCCAGTGACTGATTTTGAGAACCCTTCCGTTGTTTTTGCACAGCTGTCTAACTTAAGGTGGCACATCATGCTGTGACAGCTCGTTTCGCTTCTCTGTTCCTCAATGTGCCAGCAAATCTGCTTAGAGGAAGTAAAACTTCAAGGGGTGGCAGCTTGTGAATGTTGTGCAGATGTGATCCTAAGCTCTTCTGAGTGACTCGAATTTTCCCACAGGGGCTATACGACATCCACATCAAGCTGCAGAGTGTGCCCTTCCTGCACTGGGATGCCCCAGCCACCTCCCACTCCCTGACTGCCAGGTATATTGCCCCCTACAGGATTTTCCCTGCTAATGCTTCAATGAGCCCAGTACACGCCTTTAGCAAGACATTGGTGCTTCATTCTCACTGTATATTCAGGTTTGGTGTGTCTGTCCATTCAGGGAGGTTATGAGCTCTCCAGTAACCTGCTTCAACCTGGTGGAGAAAGTGGGCACTATTGTGGATGTGCTCAGCAACACCTCGACCAATCACAACGGGTTCCCTGTAGTCTCCGGGTTGAGTGATGGCTGTGAGGTATGTCCCTCCCACTAGGGGTGATTTTGTTTTCCTGGAGATTTGTCACATGATGTACTTTGGGGCTTTGCTAATCTGAATTTTGTGCTCTTAGCCAGGGAAAATCTGTGGCTTAATCCTGCGTTCCCAGCTTATCGTGCTCCTGAAACACAAGGTGAGTGTGACCTAAGGTTCCTGCAGAGGTCAGCTGAATAAGGAGCATGTCTGTCCACACTAACACCTATCAGGGTGCTTGGTGTATATGCATGCCTGTGAATGACAGTGCAGCTGACCAATGAGGGGTTTGATTATTGAATACCTGGATGTGACTGGCAGTGCGATTGACCAATGAGGGGTCTGTTTACTGCGTACACGGTTGCGAATGTCAGTGCAGCAAGCCAATGAGAAGTGTGCTCATCCACGTTGTGACCGGTGTACTCTTTTCAACCAGGTGTTTGTGGAACGGGCTCGTTCTCGTCTCAATCTGCGCAAACTGCAGCTGAAGGACTTCCGGGATGCCTACCCTCGCTTCCCTCCGATCCAGTCCATCCATGTGTCCCAAGACGAGAGGGAGTGCATGATGGACCTGACGGAGTTCATGAATCCCACCCCCTACACTGTCACGCAGGTACTAGTCTCAGTCTCAGCCTTGGTCTTGGTCCTTGAGAACCAGAGACACATTTGACTAAACAGTCATGTTCTGCGACTGTGTTCTTCTGCCTCTTTTTCAGGAGACGTCGCTTCCTCGTGTCTTCAAGCTGTTCAGGGCCCTTGGTCTGCGGCACCTCATTGTGGTGGACAGTGACAACCAGGTGCGTCTGCCTTGCGAGGTCCTCAGGCCTTCGTCATCTCCAGCACATATCTCCATTCTCATTGTAAAATTCGAAAATTACTGCATCGGTTTTCAGCCAGTGGCCGTTGGGCATCCATCTAGATCAAGGTTATCACCCTGGTTTCCTGTGCTACTCCCACCCCTCCCTCATAACATAACCAGCTATCTATGCCCTGTTCTACGTACCAATCATGTTCCCGGTGCCCAGGTGGTGGGACTGGTGACGCGGAAGGACCTGGCCCGTTACCACCTGGGCAAAGACGGCCTGGAGGAGCTGCAGCTGGCACAGACGTGATGCGTGGAAGGCGACTGCCGCGCTGCTCACCAGGCCAACCCCCCCTGCCCCCAGTCAGCCCCCGCCAGAACCCGCACCGGTCGTGCATTTCAGCAAAGTCCGGAACCCGGGATGCCAATGACTGACTTTCTGGTTTCGTTCACCGAGGGTTGGTTGTGATGGGGGAGGGGATCGATTCCATGTGTGTTTTGCGACTTTTTGTTGCCCCCTCCCAGTTTGCACATAAAATAATTTATCCGTTATGTTTTTAAAGCACTTCAGAGAGAGAGTGAGTGTGTGTGTGTGTGTGTGTGTGTGTGTGTGTGTGTGTGTGTGTGTGTGTGTGTGTGTGTGTGTGTGTGTGTGTGGTTCTACACACACTTGGGTGTCAGTCCCGCTCTGTGGTCATTTGCAAAGCTTTGGTAGCATTGTGATATACATTAGTGTAAATGTGTAAAAAGCATTTCAAGCTGTGTGTGTGAGAGAGAGAGAGAGAGAGAGAGAGAGAGAGAGAGAGAGAGAGATTAGCCAGGCCAATAACGTTCCTCTTTTACTCAGAGTTTTTTGAGTGTGGTCTATTGACAGAGGGTACCACAGTTTTCTTGTGACTTTAGTTTTACTTTAGGGGAAGTTAATTTTCCTCTCCCAGATAATTGTCTTGCACATTGTACCATTAACCAATGCCTCCCACCCCTCCCATGCCAGTGTAGGTAAGACCAACCCTGCCCCCCCCCCCCCCCCCCGGAAAAACCCTGACTCGCTTTGACCTTTTTCTCTCATGCTGGATGCTAGCGGTTTTTAACATACAGTGTTTTTTCTCGTGAATTCGCCCATTGGCTGACTGCCACACTGCCTGCGTCCTCCCCCACCCACGCCAGTACGTGACAGTATGTATCCCCCCCACCCCGGGTGATTCTCCAGGTCCTGTGTTTTTGATGGCGATTTGTCTCTTGTTGCGCCGTACAGCCTCTAGGTGGCAGAAACCCTGGTTTCTGATATATACCTGAATAAATTATGCAAATCGGGGTCAGGTTTACATGGGTCGGGTGCCAAACAATGCCAGTAGTGTGTGTGTGTGTGTGTGTGGGGGGGTGACTTCACAGGTGCTCTCCTGAAAATGTGTGTATATCATTGTTTTTAAATGGCACTTACTGAAAGCAGAGTGGGGTTCAGGGCAGCTTAATGATTTGCAAGGTGACCATGGGTCGTGTTTGGCCAAGGGGGCGCTAGTGTGTTGAGGAAAGGAACTTATTCTGGTCTTTGCAGGCTGTGCTAGAAACCCAAACCCACCCCCATGGCTGTATGTGGCTCCGCACTTTAAATGCTTCTTACCCCACCTCGTTTCCCATCTGCGCCCTACAACTTACAAATCCTTGCAATGTCACGTGCAAGGGGGCCCCCTACTGGCCAAGCAAGGCCCTACAGTCGCTGGTGCCCTTGGGGGTCCAGCCGTACAGTTTTTGCCAACAGCAGAGTTTACACTTTGACTAGTTATGTGCTGTTTAGTTATTTTGTTTTTAATTAAGGTGAACTTGCCTAAGTGACCCTGATCAGTTAAATAGGGTTTTTACCCACCCAACAAGCCTATCGAAAATGGACATACCAGTTAAACGGTAAACGATGTGAATCCCTTATCAGATTTTGATTTTATTCTGAATATTAAATGTCGTGTTTTAACTCAACCTTAAATAAATTAAAGTATCTCCATTTTAAAGAGCACTGTGACTGGATGAGAGAATTGTTTCGGCGTTGGCAAGTACCACCTTAGCGTACATTTATAGAAACGGCTGAAATATACTGGATAATTTTGCATAATTTTTATTTTGCCAAGCTTGATTTTCTTCTGTGATTTCTGAAATCTAATAAAGGTTTTGATGCATATGCCTATTTGTATTGCACGAGTCAGTCATGCTGTTTAATAAGAATCATTTGTATTTATACAAACAATGATAAAAAAATTATTGTATTAAATGGCGTGTTTGATGATACTGCTGGTGACTCCGTGGCACTCTTTGAGCAACGTGTCCGTATCCTAATTTTCTACCTTCTGACACACAAATTCTCAGACTAAATGAGATTACTGCAGTCCCGTTGCCGGGGTAATGCAATTGTTTAGGTGGATGTCGCTGAATGCATTTCAGTGGGAGGTCCAGAAAGCCTGGGACGCGATTTGACGGGGTAGAAATGAGATGAACGGTTCTGTTGTACCTTGCAGATTTGTACCTTGCAGATTTCCCTCGATTTGCTTATTAGTTGCTGGAAATCAATATTTAAAAAAAAATGTGCGTTGAACATGCCTTTCCATCCCGATCCATGAACCCAGTTTTCCCAGATATCAGCAAAACAATGAGAAATTCTATATATAAAAAAAAAAAAATCAACATTTGATTAAGTTTTATTAATGCTTGCTTTCATGTTAAAAAATTTTGGTGCACAATTAAATTTTTTTTTTAACACACAACATTTGGTTGAAATTGTAACGTGGAACATCAAGTCTGGGGCGCAGTTAAGGGGGGGAGATTAGGACAGTAAAAAAACTTGGAACATAACTGCATTGGTGTGGGTTTGTGGCCCAATATGATATGCATTCATGGGGCCCAAATTCTCTAGCAGAATCACAGCATAGATTTCTTTGTATATTTTTTAGGTTTAAAGGACTCCGGAGATTGAGATATTGTGTTTTTAAAGTTTCCTTGGACTCCCACAGTAAATTTTACAGAGCTGGGGTCTCCATAACTTTAGCTGTGCAATAAATTTTGCTGACTGGGAAAGGGGGGGGGGGTTCCCCAAGATTTTTGCCGGCTCGCCTACCCATCGGCTCACCTTGAAAATGCCCAAAATGCCACCTGGCTGTTCAGCCCTGCTATAAAGTTGCAGAAAGACACGACGTTGTACTGTGACCTTACGATGTTACAGATCCGAGAAATAGCGTACTAAGCAGCACGTGTTTCCCTGCTGTGTTAAGGTGGGCCTTAGAAACCCATAACGCACTAATGCAGCTCTGGATGGCGGGCTATGCGTCAGTAATGCTGTCAGAGAAGATTCACTCATTAGTCTGATGTGAACTTAATCAGATTATGGGTCCTTTTTAGTCGCAGAATACAACATAATCCATGGCAAATGGACATCGGTGCCGTCTTTATGATGTTATGCTGACAGTGCCTTTAATCCCACCCCCCACCCCCCACCAATCCCTTTCCCAACTTCATGTTGTCTCTTAATCCTGTATGTTTCAGTAATATGAAGACGGAATTTCAGTATTCTCTGTTGCGGTTGTTTTATTTTTATCTCGCGAGTTTCATGCATTTTTAAGAACCGCGCAGAACATCAGTTAACTCTGTGCTGCTGGAATCCTGAGGATTGCCTTGATGGGTAGTGTAGGAGTTGAAGGATTTGCGTAGTCAGATTTAATTTTTTAAAAAGGAAATCTATTAAAAAGTAACATGCAAAGTAGTTTATTATTATTATTTTTTTTTTTTTTTTACATAAGAATTTCAAGAGAAACTGAGAGCCTCGTTTTAATGGGCTTGTCTGGTAAAGTTAGTTTGACACTTGTACTGCATGTATTATTAAACATTTATCTATCCATCCATCCATCCATCCCGGCTCCGTCAACATGCAAACTTCAGTAATTCAAAACACTTAGTATTGAGCTTCCATTGTGAGCCTTAGCAGCCAATAAACAAACCGCCAATAATGAATATCACAGGCTTTGGTGATGGACACAGACTTCCAGACACGCCCCATATTCCTGACGCATTCCTCACCATGACCCTGTCTACTTCACATTCGCAGCCCAATATTTCATTCAAACTGGAGTTCGAAAGCTTGTTGGAGCCGAATGGACAATTTTAAAGACCAACATGGCAGAAAATTCAGTTCTGAAAGAAAGGAAGTTTCGATTTTTAATGAACTTATGAGATGCAGCAGAGATTCATCTTACCCTCAGTAATCTTTAGTTATAGCTTTCAGGGACTGGGATATAGATAATTTAGAAATGTGCTGCTTTTTAAAACACTAAGTAGGATTCCAATACTTTTCCAAGACACGGTATAATAGTATAATGTATTGTTGGTGCGCTGTGGGAGGGAGGTGCTGTCCTGGCAGGGGAGACAGGTGACTGAAACCTTTTGTAGCGATTTGTTCCGCCTGTCTGTTGGGCAGAATTTAGTTTGCTCTCTTTGTGCTTCCAGTAAATCTAGGTCCCGTTCCCATCATACCAGCAAGTCCGTGCAGGGTGGATCTCTGGCTAATCTCTTTTGTTGTTTGATTCCCTCCACGGAGGAAAAAAAAAAGAACTCGAGGTCACCTGCGGTTCCGAACCACATCTCCAGCAGGTCAGTGATCTCAGAGTAGCACATGCCGTTTATAAGCCAAAAGAAAAATGGTTGAAGAGTACGACACCTGTGTTATTCTATTTTGGTATTTAAGCGACAGAATTCCACTAAAGGTGAATTAAAAACTTGCTTAATTTATTGAGAAATGCTGAAGAAGTAAATGAACAAAGGATGAGAGAAGCTGCTGGAATCTGAAGCAGACATGATGCAGGTTCGAAACTGCACAGTTTTGATCTGGAATATGGGACACAATCCACATTATAAGCACTGAGCTAAATGCCAAGTTTTAAATGGCTATTTATCTATTACAACCATTGTTTCAGTGAAAGTTGTATGCAGATGTTTATTACTTAGTAATAAGGCAATATTTGGCTCAACTATGGTTTGTCTGTTACTAATGAAATAAACTTTTCCTATATATAGAGACACAGGACTTTTCTCACTTCTGATCTAAACCATAATTTAGTCTGTTCTTATTTAACATGACACTATAATAAAAATACATCCGAAGTTAAAAATCCTGGAAGACTGCGTCAAATAGAGCAGCAGAGCACCGCCCCCAAACAGCCTCTGTGGGGCAGCAGTGAGCTCAGAGTGCATCCCCCCCCCAGGAGGCAGTGTTAGGAAGAGCAGGCTGCTGTGGGACTTGCTGGTGACCCCAGGGACTTGGTCTTGCCGTTGTCCTCTAAGGCCTGGGCGAAAAGGGCAGGGTTACGGCTGGAGTGCCGCTGGCGTCTCACAAAGGGAAAGACACTGGGGCATGATGGGAAGGAGAACATGTTAGCGTTCCGCTAACACTTGTGGCACTGCCTTTTCTAAGTCAGCCATGTTGGAAAATCCTTGACTACCGTGGAATTACAAACAGAAACTGGAGAGCATCACAGGGGACGCAAAAGCAATTAACATTACAGAACTCTGTGTAGTCTTAGTGACGAAGCTAAGCTGAAGCCAGCAGTTCACACTAAGCCCAAAAATCCCTGGAATTAATCGTTAACAACCCCAGAAACAGAACCTGTGTGTATCCCACACCAATATGAGTCTTATCCCCTTATATAAAATACATGGAATATATTACAGAAAGACCCCTTTTATAGAAGATAATAGTTTTACCTTTTTTTGGTCTCTTGTGGTTCTATGGCTCTAGCCAGCATGTTTTTGTAGAGATCGGACTTTAAATAGCGGGCGTAGGAGTCCTGAGGGTGAGAGGAGAGGCCGAGAGCCCGTTTTAATGAAGCTGTCATCCACTTTCATGGCTGTGCACAGTTAATGCTCCTACCTTCTTCATCAGGAAATAGATGTGCATCTGGGCGTCATCCAGGACAAAACGATGTGGGCTTTTCATGCCCTGCAGGGTCTTCTCCATGGTCTTGCTGTCCACGTTTACCCACTTGCTGGCTCCCGGGGCCAGGAACTGCCTGGGGGGAAGGAAGTGATGAGCCTGAGCTTTGCAGTCCCACTGGGAGTAAGCAAGTGCCACATCAGGGCCTGCTCTAAATTCAACTGGGATGCAAACTGTCCCACTGGGCCACAAGGTCGCACTCACTTGTAGACCTCTTCCACCTTCTGCGGGATCGTAGCGCTCTCGCCGTGCCGGATGTCCTCACAGGCCTCCCAGAAACAGAGGTTCTCCACTGTGAATGAAACAGCGCATGCATCAGCTACCTGCAGGAGGCGCTCATCACGATGCCAATATGGAGGAGAATTGCCTTTCATAGAGGGATCATGATTATTAATTTAGCAGATGCTAGATCCTATTTTTTTTTTTTTTTGAGAGGGCAGGGTCAGTCAGTCCCTGGAGTAACTGATCGACGGCCCAATAGTGAGGTCACTCAGCTGACTCTGGGATTTGAGCTGATGACCTCCTGCAATGAATCCCAATCTGCTGAGTCACACACTGCCCAAATAGGCCCGCAGTGATCAAATAATGAATATGATTCTTACTTGCTGACGATGCCTCCATGAAGCTGATCTACTTGGGCGGGGGGGTCTACATGCTGCTCACCACTGAACTCCTTCTCCAGGTACTCCCTGAACTTGCACCGTCCCAGAGGGTCCCTAAGGAGCTCCGTGAAGCCGAACCCCCATCGTTCCACCCGCAGCTTGGTGGGTGTCTCCACCCTGCACCAGGAGGCGTGGAAGTGAAGAGACGACAGTCACCTCTGGGGGTGTGGCCCTGAAGAGGCAGGATGGGGCGCGGTAACGCACACTCACATGTCGGCATTCAGCGTCCAGAGTGCCGTGTCATCTGTTATCCAGGGGTTGCTGGGGGGGCAGCCTTGCATCATGGGGTCATGGTTCAGGTACTGCTCGCTGAACTTAAGGAAGCTGAACACAGAAGACCAGCCATTCCCAGTTTTAGTCCTACTTTCTATAATCCTTGCAAGTCATCAAATATTCAGGTTCAATGCTGGCATATTCCAGCAAACTGGAGCTCGAAATGGTGACGAAATGATTATACGTCATTGAACCCTATAAGGAAATTCTCTTTTCATCTCCTCCATCTTGCTCTCCATAGGTGAGAGAAAGCTTGGTAGCAAAGGGCAGCTGCCCGTAGAGGCTCCCAGGAACCTGGGGGTTAAGGGCCTTGTTCAAGGACCCACAAGTGTGCTGAAGCCAGGCTTGAACCGGCGACCTTCTGATCAATATTAAGTAATTATTTGCAGTTAAATACAGTTCAATTCAGTTTAATAGTCAACCGGTTTCAATATTAGTTAGGCATCATTAATCCAGGATATGTGTGACTCTGAGATTTATGGTGAAAGATGGATGGGCAGATGGACGAAAGAACGAAATAACGAGGTTAGATTTTCACAAAGAGCAGTCCCCAGCATTTTTGTCAGAATTAACATGAAATAGATCCCCCCCCCCACCAATCAGAGGCACAGTATACAGAATACCCAGAGATATCCCCCAGTTAGGGACTAATGTGGACTGGTGTCGAACCAGTGGTCCCCCAGCTATGCTGGGACTGAGGCTGAATCACAGGTGTTGGGGGGGGGGTAGGTGGGGGAGGCTGTTATCCAACCTTTCCAGGCAGATGGAGGACTTGACCCTCGAGCGGCCCAGGGATTTCCTGATGTGTTCAATCTGGTGTCGGGAGCCATGAAAAATCACACGGGGAATATAAGAGTCAGAAAAAAGGCACAGCATGGTACACATCCAAGCCCTGATAAGAGCCATGCTGTTGTACCTTTAAACAGAATTTGTCAATATCTGAGAGCCAACAAAAGAAAACGACAACACAGATGTAGATCCTTCCGAAGCAATTTTCTTATGACAGCATTCTTAAGAGCCCACTTAATCACCCTCTTTGGTTGTTCTTGGCAACCATCCCATCAGCTGAAATAGGTTCACTCTAAATTCTTTCAGGCTTACCTCTCTTTTGTAGTAGTCCGCGTTCTGTTCTGTAAAGAAGGAAGAAACAAAACCGTCTCTAAACATGATATAAGCCACATGTTTATGGGAGTTTTACTTGCGCAAAAATGTTCTGAGGGCACAAGGTTCATTGGTTCAGAGAGATAACCAATCAGACTGTAGAAGTGGTGGATACAGGCAACTAGAGGAGGGGGGGGGGTCAACCAATCAGATGTCTTGTTCCTGCCTCCTCTAGTTCCTTAGACCCACCTCCTCTACAATCTAATTGGTTATCTCTCTGAACCAATCATTTTTCCTTCTGCCCTCAGAACATTTTTGTGAGGGTAAAACTCCCACGAGCGAATCACATGCAAGGAATCAGACAGTAGGAATTCTGCTCACACTCAGCTCCTGGCTTTACTAAGCAGACATCCAGTCTAGAAACCATGAATAATATAGCACTATTACGAGTATGTATTGTGGGACTGCTGACGTACTTACGTTAGCATGGAAAACGAGAGCAGGAAGTGAGGAAGAAGTGAGACAGAAAGATGAGCACAACGAAGTGCTGTCACACTCACACACGAGCTTCCCTCGGATGCCCTCCCACCAAAAACACTGATTATCACTTCACTTCCTTGGGTAATTTGGGGGCCCAAGGCAACAGCCTATTCTGCCTATAGCTGCCATATATATATAGATATTAATATACATATTTTTTCTTCATGACTTTGATCTTATCTAGGCCCCGAGCGGCTCTCTTGTTTGCCCGGATCCGGTCCTGTGACTGACAGAGGCGATAAACAGCAGGTACTGGCATTACGGAAAAAATGTATATGCTTAATAAAAAGCTCAGACCAGCTGGACTCGGGAGTTGTGCCGGTTCCTTCGCTCAGGGCCTTGTTCTTGAACGCTGAATGTTCCCGGCTGCAGAAAATCAGAGGGTGAGAAATCCTTAGCTGAACTTCAGATGAAGAGTGAGCTCGTTTCTCTCAAGCAGACTGACGCCGGTCTAACGCTGCATTAATACCCCTTAGCACTACTGGTCACATTTCCCATGATGCCACTGGGTACAGCCCATGGCGACACTGCCCAGTAGGGGACAGTGTGACAGCTTTCCAAAAGGACCATTCGGTCCTGGAGGGCCAGTCGGTGACACAGTATCCATGATCAGGACTGGGGTACCCTGCTTTACAGAATAAACTAACCAAATGTCGATACTGAATGCAATCTGATTTAACATGGTTTCCTTAAATCCCAATTAAAGTGCTTCAGATCAGCTCAGGACTTAACAGCAGAGAGACTATTTGGCAAATTATTACGCTGCTATTTGCAATTACATCCATTATCTCTCCGCTAACATGCAGCATTAAGCCTGAGCCGCAGGAATAGAGGTCAGATAATGGATCCGGTATTCCGGAGGTGGGATCCTCTTCCAGCTCGTTTAAAAGGCCCAACAAGTGGGGGGGGTGGTGGGGGGGGAGACGCAAACACAGCATGTCTGCATTTTAGCTTCAGGCCGTCTCCCAGTCCCTTCGCACTCCTCTCTCCCAGATCCAAGCATCACCAGTCTTAGCGATGCGTCTCGTGTTTCTCGGGCAAAGAGAAAGGAGGCAGGAAGCGGCCATTTTGTCATTTGCTGGTTTTAATCCCCCCCCCCCCCCAGCTTCCCCCGTCCACCTGGCCGTACCAGAGTGCAGAGCGTCCCTGCCTTTTAAACACGAGCAGCACCTGACTGGGGGGCCCTACGCTGCGTGGTTTTTGGCTCAACTGTGTTTCCGTCTAATTGGCGTCAAAACGGTGGGTTTCATCAATGAAGGTGGTGTGTGGCTGAGCGGGTTGGCAGTCGCCGCCTATGACTGGAAGGTTGCCGGTTTAAATCCCACAGTCAGCAGAGTGACATCACCACTGGACCCCTGAGAGAAGTCCCTAAACCCCCAACTGCTCTAGTCTCAATAAAAGGTACATCTGCAAAATAAGCTGAATTTAGGATGTGATCCGCAGCTGCGTGGCCTGCCATTCCCACCTCCTGATGCCGCCCCGGATGGGGATAATGGCCCACATAAACGCTGATGCTTATTAGCCCTGAGAGATGCTGCGCACCCAGCAGAAAGGGGCCCTAGTGACGGCCGGGATTAAGCCAGATACACACCACACTCTGCTCCTGTCCCACACTTTCATTCTCCACTCTCCTGTGTTATTCATGAACTCCAAATTACACTCAGCGAGGGTGCAGTTGCTCATTCCCGCAGCCTGCTGTCCTGTCTGTCTTCTGAAAGCTCTCGTCCCACAGAACATAGGCTTCTTCCCAGCTAAGTAAATATTTCATGATCACACTGAAGCAGTAGTGGGTTATCAGGCCTGAAGTGATATATTCCTCCCCCACAAAGTATGCATGGAGACACTCTGTGTGTCTTACTTAACGAAGATAAAACTCCCCCCCCCCCCCCCCCCCCCCGTGAATTTTGCTGAGCTCAATGCTCTGGAGATGACGGAGATCGAAAATTATACCGGAAATGTTCCATATGTCCTTACAGATGTTTCCTTTGCCTTCCTTCATTGAACAAACCCGTTGTCGTGGGAGAGAACTGCACAACCCCCCAGCTCTCTGTGGGGGAATGGGACCCTGCCTATGCCTTCCTGCCAATCCTGCCAAGTTTCCCCTGTAAGTTGAAGGATCTCCTAACAGGCCTGCATGTAGATTAATGTCATACCCAGGACAAAGCAATTGCAGGTTAAGGCCCTTGCTGAAAGGCCCAACGGAGTAGAATCACTCTGGGCATTCACAGGATTTGAACCAACAACCTTCCACTTGCTTGCACAGATCCCTAGGCCCAGAGCCACCACTCTGCCCCACAACCTCAAAAAAATCCTAGAATCGCCCCCAGCCTGAGGCGATATTCGAGCTGCCAAGGTGCATTGAGTTCAGGTTTACCCAGTGTGTGCTTTACTCTAATCACAGCATACTGGGTTTTCGCCGGGGCAGATGTAGGGAGTCAGGGGTTTCGGGGGAGGTGCTTACTGGCGGTCTGTTGACGAGCCAGTAGGCCTGTTCCTGACATTCCAGCACGATGCGGTCCGCCTTGCGCCTCTGTTTGGCTGCCCTGGTAGGAGCAGAGCAGTCGATGGAGAGTCAGAAAGCATACTGGGTAATTAGCATATAGCGGTAATCACTGAACTGCAAGGTAGGGTTTTCATTTTTCTGTTTCCTTTTTCACTTAGAAATGGATTTCCGACTCTAGTGTTTAGGCTGAGGTCTGATTTAACAGATAGGAGGGAAATTATGACCACACACCATGTTACTTTTTAATTTAGGTAACATCATCATCCTCTTAATACGAGATTTATTCATCCATTCTCATCTGTCCCCTTGTGTGCATTTATGAAATTGATTTCATAGCTCGATGCGACAGTATTCCCGGGCTGGGGTGGGGTTTACCTGAGCTGCTCCTTCGCCTGCATCACCACGAAGTCCCAGGTGTGGTTGATCCGTTTGTGCAACATGTTGTAGCTGTCCTGCGGAGACGATGTTTAAATGCGACATTGCCAGGTCGCACGGCTGGCTGCGTTGCTGCATGGGTTCACGTTATGACTCACAGGCCGAACCCCTCCCAGGATATCAGCTGGCAGTGTCGGATTCACAAACCCTCTTACTGATGAGAACCTAAAATGCGTTGACCCTGACGCAACATGGCGGCAAGTTGGTGGATGTCTATGTGCGATCCTACTATGTGCATAATTGGTGGGAGGTTTTCTTACACAAAAATGTTCTGAGGGCAGAAGGAAAATGATTGGTTCGGATAGATAACCAATCAGATTGCAGAGGAGGCAGGACCAAGACATCTGATTGGTTGCTCCTGCCTCCTCTAGTTGCTCGGATCCACCTCATGTACAATCTAATTGGTTATCTCTCTGAACCAATCATTTTTCCTTCTACCCTCATAATATTTTGTGTAAGTAAAACTCCCATGAGCATTCAGCTATCACATGATCTCATCAAGCAATGCTTCAGACCAGCGAATAAGAATAGCATTGAAATGTACATAAATAAAAATTTTCTCTTACCTTTTCATAGTCTATCAGCTGCCCTTGCTTTCTGATATTCTTCTTAGTCAAATAAATCGCTTTAGAAGAGCAAAAGAAAGACATGGCAAGAAACTGTGTTTTTCTATTATTCTAGTAAAGGGAAGTAATGATGTAATAGGCGAGCACATGATTAATAATTGGTAATCACCGTAATCTAGCTCGGAGGCTGGCCACTGCTGAGAGCTCCAGAAGTACGGAGTCTAGCAAAAAGGAGATGCTGTCATTTGAAACTATTCAGAAGCAGCGTGACAAAGGTGCTTTGTGATTTAACATGTCAGGGACAAGGCGGGTGGAAGGCATTTTGCTACTTTAACTGGCATTGGTTCTCATACATCAGTGTTTCCCAATCCGGTCCTCGGCGACACACAGATGATCCACGTTTTTGCTCCCTCCCAGCTCCCTACCAGACAGTCTACGTTTTTGCACCCTCTCAGCTCTGGAGCCCGGACCAGATTGAGAAATACTGTCCTACACGGTAATTCCGCAGTCTCTCCAACGAATAGTTTCGATATGCGTGCCCCCCCACATGGCCACCACCCTCTCGCGCTGCCCTCCATCTGAAGAAACCGTGGTTTTAGGTTACCTGGAAGCGATACGGCGTCTCGTCGGGCCGCAGGACGAGCGTCCTGGGGTCCTTTAGGGGGTAAATGTAGCCGTGCTTCACGATCAGATTCCCCACATGAAGTGCCTCTGAAAACACACAAAGTGGTCACTCATTTCCACGTAAACTACTCAAAGCTCAAACAAATCCACTACTCGTAGCCCAGATTTAGGCATAGTAATTCTCTAAATTTTTGTCAGTGGAATACAGTAGAACACACGATAACTAGAAACTGAGTAGGCATATTATATTTTATTTTACGGTATAGCAAGTAACTGGAAAAAACGTTGACATGGTGCACAGAATAAGCCGCGGGGATGGTGCATTCCTCATCGGAACTATAATTAATTACGAGTAATTGGGACTTTCCACTTTCCGGCTGCCTCCGCGGCCATTGGCAGTCAGGCGCTCCCGGGGGTTTCAGACCGGCGCAGCAACAGCGCTGCTAGGGGGAAGCCTAGTGTTTACAGGGAGGGGTAACTGCTTACCGGGGCAACAGGTTTTTTGCCCATTCAAGTCTGTTAATGCATCTGCCATCTACTGCCTAAAAGTCCCCTCCTTTCCATTCCGACTTCTTTTCCAATCTGGGCTGTAAATCAGGGAAATCTGCTCCCTTGCTATTTAAAACCTCATCTGCATCGCCCGGGAATTCAGGACAACAGCGTCTTGCAGAAGTGCATAATGAGGGAGACGGATAGCGATATTTCTCCAGGCATGACTGACTGCCTCTGGCTATCAGCGAAGTTTGCATCGGGACTATCAAACCGTACAGCTCAGCATGCGTAGCGGCGCGACTCGGGACTGGCCTACAGATTATTTGTACTAATAGCCTCTCAGCAGAAAGATAAATAATTCAGCAGATAAATTGACGCCAGGGGAAGAAAATCCCAAAAGCTTCAGGCGAATGGGGTGTCTATGTTATGGACAAGCTCAATTCTGACATTTATTAATTCACAGGCTCAGCAATATCAATGGAACAGAACATGCTTCTGTCAGACACGTGAATTGCATATGCTTACACATAAATGCAGCTAGGCTAATCTGTTGTATGGATGACAAATTCTATTACTTCATTTGTATTTATTATTCAAAAGACTCGTTTATTTCTGTTATTTTATTACAAAAAAAAAAAAACCTGATGACGTCTTTCGCCAGCAGGGGCGCCATCGTCGTCACGAAGGGAAAAAAACAATCGATTAACCTCACATAAGAGCACCAGGTAACGCTTCCCTACATACTTCTCGGCCCTACCTTCTTCCATGATGGAGTACTTCTGAATTAGCCACTCCACGATATCATTTCCTGGGAAGGCATAGCGAGGAAGGCATCTAGTTAGAGTCGAGAAATGCATTAAGCCGTCATAAATCAAAAACGCTGAACTCGATAAATAAATTACATAAATAAATATGAGCGCAAGGAGATCGATGACAGTCTTAATGCACAGGATTCCCGAAGACCGCCGATGTATGGGCTTTCCTGTGAAGGGCTTAAATGACCATTAGGACCCGGCCCCCGGGACACTGCACGGCCGGGTGTAAGACAACCCGGGCGGCACGAAAAATTATTTTTAAAAAGTAAAATATGTATCGTGCACCTGTCATCGCATGTGGAATCACTGTGATTAACAGTCTTTGATTCTTCATCTTTATCCCCATGTCGGGATCTTGCATCGCCACAATGACTTGTTCAATCTGGGATAAGAAGAATAGTCAAAATCGTGAAATCAAGGTGACGACAGACATAGTGAAAACGTTCAACCTAGTAATATAATAATTGCTTAATGTGTGATTTGATATGTAATCGTTATATTCATCATTAAATCACCGGAGAGACACACTCATATATTTAGGCATATATATAAGTAAACTACAAGGTTTTTCCTCTGACTATCTTAACTGCACGTCAAAGACGTTATCGGATATTCCCGACTACAGACTTTCGGTTTGATCATTTATTCGCGTTATTAATTCGGCTCCTGATTACATTAAACTAAACATGCTCAGATTGTTACAACCTTTGCTTGTCGGTTATTTTTGGGATCTTTCTGGATGGGCTCAAGGCGGGGTCTGTAAGCACAAGCAAACTGCCAGCACTTTTGTTTTACATGAAAATAGTTTGATGTCTGCCTATTGCGTTATTGTCTGGCTATAATTTGGAGGCAATATTAAACAATAGGCCCATATATTGTAAATATACATGTTGTGTTGTTTTGTTGTTATCACAAACGTATAGCCTGATCATAAATTTCATGGATACCTGGATGTTGTATGTTCCATTATATTTATGAATGAATGATTTATGTGAAGTCTGGCTTAGATTCGAGAATTAATCATATAGATTAAAAAAAGTTTTCATTTAAAACTTATCTCATATAATAAAATCCTCGTCCGAACGAACATATGTCAGAATGAAAAAACATTTAAATTATTTTTGTGATGCATCAGTATCAATAGCTACAACGTCATAACAGATATAGATATAATGCGGTTCATACTTTTGAAGTTGATGCGTATCTCCCGAAAAAAATCAACTCCAGAAGAGTCCGCGTCTGTAAATGCCTGAACTTCGGAATCGATCCTACCTTTGTTAGGCGCGGCATCTGTGTCTTGCAGCTGTTCCCTTGGATAAAGATGTTAATTGTCATGCTTACAGCATCTCGATCTCCGGCGTTTGTGAAGTTGGGATTGATGCTGTCCTGTGTTTTTTTTTTCCTTCCACACTTAAGCTCTGCTTGTTACTGCCCCATAGCGGAGCGCAAGTGAAACGGACTACCGGAGATTTGCACTGTTTTTCTGTTAGTGTGTATAATCAAAATATGACTCAGTTTGGCCAGTTAGAAAAATATGATAATAGAAAAGTATTCTTTTCCTCTCACTTTTTTTTCTTGATTTAATTACCGACTTCACGTACTTACACTGTGTCCCGTTGCACGATGTAATATTGCGAAACTATGATTTTGTGGCAGTGTTTTGTAAAGGAATTTTCCGTTTAATCATCGTCTTAGTATAAAGCTATATGGTTGTTCTGGTATCAGTGGACGTACATTATGTATTTTTTCTTCTCTTGAGCACCATGGTCATGACATGAAGCTGTCATTGATTACTCGCAAATGTTAGTAGTCATCCGCTGTTTATCTTGAAGATGTAAAAGTAGTGCGCGTACATCTCCTCGTTAGTATAGTGGTGAGTATCCCCGCCTGTCACGCGGGAGACCGGGGTTCGATTCCCCGACGGGGAGAGTCTGCATCTTTTTGCCTCGGTCTCAAAAGGCACCAAGCTAGAACCGGCCCCGTGTTAGTGGAAACGGGGCTTGTGACTTGTACTCATGCATAATATTCTGCGGGTCGCTCAGCAGCGCAGCATATGAAACTAGACTCGGATTGTAAGTGTGTGGTTTTGATAATTGATGTATGGATGGATGGATCCTTAATAAGAGATATAAACAATAAGGTCCAGTCGCCAACTAATCATGTAAAATACGTCATAAACTCATGGTTGTTAAACCCAGAATAAAAATGAAGACGTATAACTAGGAAAGTCAACTTGCACATTTCAATTTTGGTTCGATATAATCACGTTGTCCTTAACCCTCCAGTGCAGGAGGGGACGGTAATGCGCATCGAATGTTTCCGAACCTGTGTGTGATACAACCGAGGAAGAGCCGATGACTTCGGGGGAGGAGGGGCAGGCGACTCGGAAGAAAAAGCAGCAGAACCCAATGCAGCCTGTAGCCCATTCAAAGGCCTACTGTTGGACCTCTGCTTATTTTGCAATACGTCTTTAGTACGGACTGAAAAATGTCCGATTTCGATGAGTTTGAGAAGCAGTTAAGCGAAAATCGGCAAGGTAAGTTTGGCTTTGAAGATCGGTGTATGCTCCCTGTTTTAGGGTAATAAAGTGGCCGGCGTGTCCTAGCGCCGAGGATGGTGCGGAGGGCACTTCTGCTGGTTCCGAAAAGAAAAGCGCGGCTGGGAAATCGGTGCCTTTTATCCGAGCGCTCGCCGATTCTGAAACCTGCCCGATTCTTCTTCTCCCAGCTGCCGCAGGATCCCCGAAAACTGACCGCTTTGGTAAATCAGTGACATTCTTTGCTTGGCATTGTTATAGAGATCGCTAGGCCTGCATCCATCAGTGCCCGGCGTACATAACATGGACATTTCAATGAAACGTTATTGGGGTGCACTCGATGTGAAAGCCTGCGGTTTTATTTATTTAATTATTTACCATTATACACTTGGATCATAAATTGCGACCCGCGTATTTTCATTCGCAGTAACACACTATGCATGGATGTTTGTTGCAAGCGTTATATTTTCAAGATCACGTTTAAAGTTTTATGCAAATAAAAACGACCGCGACCACTTGATTTAAAGTCCGCACTTAATAACAGTGTTAGTTACTTGGTTTTTAAATACTACGACGAGTTTTCTATATAATGATATGATTTTGTCTCTTTCCGATGCACAATAGCCTTTCCCTTGGGTCCGAAATGCTGGCCCTGTCATCCGTACAGAATAAGTCTTTCTCACACGATCGCCGTTTCTTCATGATGTATAGACTCTAAAAATCAGCCGCGTTCCCTGGAATCATAACAACTGCTTTTAGGTCGTTATTGCAAAGTCTTGCACCTGTATCTACCTTTACAGCGGATAGCAGTAACTAACAATGATGTACAGTTATATAACAATACACATATAACTTCATTAAAGTGCAGAGAATCCAGTAAACTGAATAAACTTAAGCCATACTAACGCAACTGAAATATACAACATGCGTTACAACGGAGTCGAAAGTAGGATTGATTTATGTACCTATCAAATGGCAATCTTGTCATATCAGCTCCTTATCACTAAATCACTAAAATGTCATTCGAAACGACCTGATTCGGCTAGACGAGCACTAAGTGCCGCCGTGTTTGATAAACTAGCAGTTCCAGTCATTCATATCTGCGCTCTGACTATGCCTGCGATTGCGGTAATTGGTTATTACCGATTTACGTAAGATGCATTGGCCGCTCCGTGTCTGTACTTTTGCAGCGGTGCATTACCGTAACGCTGTTATAACTGATGCATGAAGCTGATTCCTCGAGCAGCACCTGCGTTTAAATGCTTCACTGAAAACTGCACCTTCAGGGATTTATTTAAGCTTCTATATGAAGGACCTGCTGGGATAGAAAGGTGATATTTTATTGCTAGTTTAATAAAGTGCTGTCTGTCAGATTGAAACGATATTAATTACCCATCCATCGTCCAACCAGTTATCTTAGTCAGGCTCCCCTGGAGCCTATTCCAGGCAAATTCCCCATACAGAGAGCAGAGGCAAAATTCAGGCCTCCAGACTCGGAGGCGTGAGGCAACTGTACTCACCACTGTGCTCCTATATCATTAATTAGTCTGGTTATGTTTTTATTGTTTCACAACAGACTGACATTCAAGGGGATGTCCTTGTGCCCTTGAAATTATTAGCCATTGAGAGATGGGTGTGTTTGTTTCAGGAGGGTGTGATTGAATATGTGAATTGAATGGAGGTGCTTCATTCTGGTGAGGAAACTGGGGAGTTAGACCCCGTACCACATCTTGGTCTCCGTAAGTGACTTTTAAGGCATAGCGCTGGGTCAGTCAGCATCCAGCACCCCAGGGAAGTTGGTAATATGATTACTCTGTGACTCATGGGCTTCAAACCCACAACCATCCGGACACACATTCATAATCCCTCTGAGTTACACATCTTGGATTTATCGAAATGGATGGTAGGGGGGCAGTCATGTCGCTCCGCCCACCGTCTCACTGGTACCACGGTGTCGTCCCCCAGAGCGGGAGAAGGAGCGACACAAGAAGCGTAGCCGCAGCCGGTCTCTGAGCCGTGGCGAGAAGCACCGCCGCTGGAGCAAGGACTCCAGGGGGCGGAGTCACGAGAAGCGCAGCAGCAGCCGCGACCGCAAGGGTCGTGACCGACGGAGCAGCTCACGCGAGCACAAGAAGCACAGGTACCCCCCCTCACGGTCCCGGTTACAGGCACTGAAGCTGATATCTAGCATGGTTTGAGGCCTCTTAACAAGTTTCTTTCACAATCAACCAATTGGTTTCTTCGTGGTGGGAAGGGGGACTGTACCCATATTAAATTTTAACTGGCGTTTATAAGTAGCCCCCGCCATAGCGATGGGACCTCAAAGCCAGCCTAAAAAGTGGCGCATGGTCACACCCTCATGACCTTAAACTGCCTGCGATCCAAAGTTAAATGTAAACATTCTGCCATCTGTTTGTTTTTGCCAGATTCTGAGTGTTTACACTGTATTGTTTGGGGAAAACAACCTTCTGTTTTGTGTTTGGGCAGCTACTCTCCTCGGAGAAGCCGTAAGAAAAGGACATACAAGTACTGGGATGTTCCCCCTCCGGGATTCGAGCACATCACCCCCATGCAGTACAAGGCAATGCAAGGTTTGGATGCGACGCTTCCATGTGTGCTAGTTCAGTATTGCAAGGTTATGGTATATTGGTTGCAATGAAAGCATTTATTCTGGAGTGCCCTCCTCCCCCCTGCTGGTCAAAGAGGGAATAACACTTGGGATGATTTCAGACAGTGTGAAGAGAGCTTAAACCTAGGGGTTAGAAGCAAATGAAGGCGACGATCCGGATGTTCTGGCCGTCCCTGGTTGGGGTCTTGAAGCCCTTTCTCCTCCCCACAGCTGCAGGGCAGATCCCCACGATAGCTTTACTGGCAACATCCACCACCAGCGGCGTGGCAGTGACGCCCACCCAGGTGCCGATGGTCGGCAGCCAGATGACCCGGCAGGCCAGGCGGCTTTATGTCGGCAACATCCCCTTCGGCCTGACGGAGGTGAGTCCAGGCAAAGTCCCGCGTTGCCTTCTGTCATGCATACTGGTGTCATGTGTAGCTCAGTGAGTTAGGACACTGAGCCGGTCACAAGAAGGTTGTTGGTTCAAATCCCTTGGGCAGCAGAGTGATTTCACCATTGGGCCCCCGAGCGCAGCCCTTAAGCACTATTTGCTCTAGGAACTGTCTGGTCCTGCTTCTTCAATGAAATGTATGTTGCTTTGGATGAAAGTGTCCGCAAAATAAATAGATAAATGTACTAGACTTGTCAGTCATTTTTTTTCTCGTTTGCCTGTTTTGATGTCTTCAGACGTCTGCCTGTCTTCATTCAGTGTGTCTGCCTGTCTTTTTAGGAGGCCATGGCGGATTTCTTCAATACCCAGATGCGATTGGCTGGCTTATGTCAAGGTCCCACCAATCCCGTCCTCGCTGTTCAGATAAACCAGGACAAGAACTTTGCCTTCCTTGAAGTAAGAGTCTTTCCTGCCTAATGGCTGCTGTGTCCAGGCGGAGACCGCAGCCTTCCCTGATTAACGACGTTCTTCGTTCTGCCCTAGTTTCGGTCCGTGGATGAGACCACGCAGGCAATGGCCTTCGACGGCATCATTTTCCAGGGTCAGTCGTTAAAAATCAGGCGGCCCCACGACTATCGCCCCCTGCCTGGCATCTCAGAGCAGCCCACCTTCCACGTACCAGGTCCGTTTTGCTTGTCGCCGTCATAACCTTAATCTTTATTTACCTTTGAAGAGCCGATCGGCAAGGCCAGTTTTTTGTACTCGTTACGGACTGACTGTCCTTCGCAAGCTGCGGATGTCTTGTCATATAAAGAGGGAGACTTTCACTTTTATTTACTTAATGTTGTAAATATTTAGCAGACAGTTTTATCCAAAGTGAAGAATGTTTTTTTTTTTTTTTTTTTTTGAGAAATCAGGGTCAGCCTGTCCCTAGAGCAAACTCGCCGGCCCAGTGGTGTGATCACCAGTGATGTGAACCAGTGATCTTCTGATGATAACGCTGGCATCCTAACCAGCTGAGCCACACACACACACACACAGCTCAGTCACTCACTTCTTACTGTTAACATAGGGGTGTTGTGTGGCTCTGTGATGTTTGCCCATGAAAAGAAGGTTGCTGGTTGGCAGGGTTGGCAGAGTGATTTCACCACTGGGCCCTTGAGCAAGGACCCTAACCCCCAAATTGTTCTAGGGTTGCTGGCTCCTATTCTAGTTAAAAATTCTGGACACACCTACTGAAAATGACTTGTTTTTCAGCAAGATAATGACCCAAAGCCCACCTTGAAGGTTATGCAAGTAGCTTATTACCTTGTGAACTAGGAAAGAGATGGTCCCCACAGCCCCCCAACCTAAACTCTATAGAGCTGGTTTGGGATCAGTTGGATGAGAGTAAGAGTAAGGTAGCCAGCTTGCGCGCAGAACTTGTGGAAACTCGAGGACTGTTGGAGAAACGGTCCAGGTGGGTACATATGTTAGCTGGTTGAGTCCGCAATGCTGTCATCGAAGCCAATGGCTCCTATTTTGAAGAGACAAAAATTTTGTCTTTGCAGTACTTCATATGCATAACTTCCATGCCCAAAGGCCTTTTACTATAAGGTGAATAACAGCTAAAATAGAGACAAATGCATTAAGAGCAGGTGTGTCCATACTTTTGACTGGTGCTGCATGTGTCAGCATCTCCCATGGAGAGCAAGATGGGAGAGACAAAAAACAGTCGTCAAACTGCCCCAGTATTTAGGTATTTTTTTGCTGGAGTTACATTTATCTGATATTATATAGGAGATAACGACGTCATACTGATTTGAAGTTGGCTTATTTCACTCGCGCCGTTTGCTCGTGGTCATTATCCGGCATGTTGACGGTTTGCTGTGATCGGCCGGCTTTGGGCGCCGTGCCGCTCTGTCTGCAGGGGTCGTCTCCACCGTGGTTCCAGACTCGCCACACAAGCTCTTTGTCGGAGGCCTGCCCAACTATCTCAGTGACGATCAGGTACCCCGCCCTCAGTCTCTGTCGCCGGGGAGCCGACCCACAACCCTCCTGTGTTTCTGTCCCACTGCTGCACGTGGAACTCAAGCAGGCATGCACACACACGCACACGCACGCACGCACGCACGCGCACGCACATACATACATAAAATAAACACTCGTCTCTGTGTAACTGATTAGTAGGAAAAGAAAGCCTGTCAAAGTTACCTCACCGCTTAAAATTCATTACAAGATACTGGGGGGTCAAATGTCAGCATCATGTTTAAAGCTAGCTGCTGAAAATAGCCGCACATTTGAGGTTTTTTTTTATTTTTTTTAAAGATATTCATGGGATTTATTAAACATTTATTAGACATGTAGGTAATGAGTTGACAGTTACATTACGCTCATTGTTTATCCAGCTGTAAATTATGAAGATATTGAGACCCCGCTAATGTAAAAGGTACGTTTCCCAAAACCTCATGTTATCGACTTGCATAGTTGGAACCATTCAGTTGTTATCTAATGTTGTTAGCAAATAACCTTATTAGCAACAAAGGCTTTGGGAAACGTGCCTTACAGCTGGCGGCTTGCCAAACCAGTCACGTAGCCAGTCCCTGTGCTGCCTGTTGCTGGGTACCCTGGAATATTTGTATATCGGGTTAATTGCTGAGTGTTAGTCGGATGAATCAGCCGCGTCGTTTTGCTGCATGAAAATTTAAAATCGAGTCATCTGCGCGTCACCTAACTGACGAATACCTCCACATTGCCGTACACCTGTGTTTGCCCAATCCCAGTCCTCGGGGAACCGCCGACTGTCCACATTTTCGCTCCCTCCTAGCTCCCAGCCAATCAGGAACACCGAATACCTGGTACAGGTGTGCTGAGAGGAAGCAAAAACGTGGACTGACCGGGGGGGTACCCCCGAGGACTGGGCTGGGAAACACTACCATAGACTGTGCTTGAAATGTGGGGGAGATCGACCAAGTCCCCAAACGCTTCAGTATTCGCAGACGTGCCGTGTCTCACGTCCATGTCCGCACACTGAGAACGATGACTTCACATCCCGTTAACAGCGATGGGGAGCTGCGGAAGAATCGTTCCCTACATTGCTGTGTCGCTCGAAAGGCAGAAAATACTTCGGACCTTTTTCCCGGTGAACGATTATCAGCTTCACTGGAGTTTTCACATCGTGCCCCATGCCCTATTCTGTTATGACGTCAGTGATGGATAATATTACCATAACAACATGCACAGATGAGGTCGTCTTACTCTGAAAGTGTTGAAAGGGTCACATTTTAGACATTTTCTACTTCTCATTAGCATCTTTTATGATTTTTTTTTTTTCTTCCTATATCGCCACCCCACTGAAATCGGCCCATTATAGACATAATCCATACAGGCATTTAATAGTTTACCTATTTATTTTGCAAAAGTTAATCGCAAAACGTTTTGCGTCCACCCCTGCATTGTAACATTTTGAGCTCCGGTGTCCCACTCACTTTAGCCTAAACTGTTAAAAATGGCAAGACTCAGCCCACAAGATAGTGATCGCGGTTTCAGTGAAAGGTAAGTGAGAAGTGCAGTCAGTTTGTTTTTCTTTGATTTTTTTCCTCCTTTTCGGATTGTCATCGTAATCTTTCTTATCCAGTGTGAGTCACATGTAATCCAAGTCAAGAGGAAGGCTGTACCAAAGCAGCACTGGGGGGAGAGAGTTTGAATCCAGCAGAACTGTTAATGTATTTCACGTCAAAGCCAGTAAATGTGCCATAGACAGGTGAAATGGAAACCGCTGCTTGTATCCTGGTGTTTACATTTTTTTTGCAGTCCCTGCTACCGCTTTGATACTTACAGCTCTTTCATTTTTGTTCCCCACTTTGTCCCCAGCTAGGGGCCTGTAAGATCGTTAAGTCTTCGCTCATAATTTGTTCAGTAGTACTGACCTACTGCTGCCATGCCAACATGTAACACAAGGCAAGTAAGACATTCCGTCCCTCGCACGGATATCCTCCCTGTCGACGGCCTGCCCCTGTGGGGGGGCTCTGTCCTGGAGTGCTCTTAAGCATATGGGGTCCTTTTTTTGGGGGTTGAAGGCTGGGGAGAGACTTATTATGCTGATCACAGGGTATAAATTTGATTTTTTATTTTTTTTTGCCCCTAAGAGAAGGTAGGAGGTAGCGCCCTCTTGTGGCTGCCAGTGTCCCAGGTGACTCCTTTCTGAAGTCAGTGGTTAATGCGGCTTTACAGTAGATTCCTGTAGAATAAGTGAGGAATGATGTTAGCAGAGCTATTTCGTCCTGTTTGGCTTCAAGCCGTGGCCCCTTTAGCAGGACCCTGTGGCGGCTCTTAGCTTTACCTGTGAGTTTATCTCCTGTAGGCTTTGTCCCTCTAATTAACTGCACCAATGTGGTTCTTGGTTTTAAGAACAGGAAGTCAGTGATTCGGCTGGGTTTGTGTTCTGCCGAGTCGCCCCCCCCCCCTCCACATTGTATACATGGAACACTTAACATATAATTAGCTGTTTTTATTTAGTTTTTTTTTTATATACCATCTAGCTTAATTATTGTGGCCCTTAAAATCAGATGCAACTCGGTCCATATTTCAAAATTCGTAGTTGGAATTATCAGAGAACTTGATTAGGAATTCAGTTGTGTTGTATATGCTGTAGGATGGGGGGGGGGGAATCTGTGTTATCATTCATTGACAAGAATCAAAATAGTTACTTTTGTACGCTCCCAGTAAGTAAGTCATGCAGAAAGGGCACAGGGGGCTTTGAGCTCTAGTGTTGCACCGTAATGTCGAGCCACTTGTCATAAAGCCATTTTCCTGATGTCTTCACTGTTTCCTCATGTCGTTTTGCAAAGTTTAACATGCTGCTTCTCCCACAGTTAAGATTAGCATTTCTAGCGAGGCGCCGTGCCTGGACTGTCGGGCTAATCGCCCCCCCGCGTCTCCTCCTCTTGCCCAGGTGAAGGAACTCTTGACGTCGTTCGGACCTCTTAAGGCCTTCAACCTTGTGAAGGACAGTGCCACGTCACTGTCTAAGGGTTATGCTTTCTGTGAATACGTGGACATCAGTGCCACTGACCAGGTGCGTGAGGTGGGGCAGCAGCTGGAAGGTCTGGGGTGACTCGGGGCTTCCGGATGGAATTGCTGACGCTTGTGTGGGATGCATCCCGCAGGCCGTGGCTGGACTCAATGGCATGCAGCTCGGAGACAAGAAGCTCATCGTCCAGCGGGCAAGCGTGGGGGCTAAGAATGCCAACGCTGTGAGTATTTGCCCTCGGCTGCCGCCTTTCTGATGTCCTAAACCCAACTTGGTTCCTGGGTGCCTCCCAGGAAGCTTAATGCCCCTATTTCTTGGGTTTATTTGGGTCCATGTAAATTTCTCGCTGTTACTCGAGACGATTGGACGATCAGGGGGTATCTGACACTCTTGTCGCCCCCCGGGACAGACGGCCATCATCGAGACGCCGGTGACGCTGCAGGTTCCAGGGCTGCAGCGGCTGCAGAGCTCCGGCATGCCCACGGAGGTGCTGTGCCTCCTCAACATGGTCATGCCCGAGGAGCTGGTGGACGACGAGGACTACGAGGAGATCCTGGAGGACATCCGGGAGGAGTGTTGCAAGTACGGCAACGTGCGCTCCATCGAGATTCCGCGGCCCGTCGATGGCGTGGAGGTGCCTGGCTGTGGCAAGGTGGGACCCGTACTCTCCTGTACCAGTGGCAAAAAGAAGACCTCTGTAGGCACTAAACACAGGCTCATGGGAGCATTTCTTGCACAAAAGTGTTTTGAAAACGGAATAATTTTTTGTGTAAGAAAAACAATCTGATTGGTTCAGATAGACAGACAATCTGATTGGTTCAGATAGACGACGGACAATCTGATTGGTTCAGATAGACGACGGACAATCTGATTGGTTCAGATAGACGACGGACAATCTGATTGGTTCAGATAGGCGACGGACAATCTGATTGGTTCAGATAGGCGACGGACAATCTGATTGGTTCAGATAGGCGACGGACAATCTGATTGGTTCAGATAGGCGACGGACAATCTGATTGGTTCAGATAGGCGACGGACAATCTGATTGGTTCAGATAGGCGACGGACAATCTGATTGGTTCAGATAGGCGACGGACAATCTGATTGGTTCAGATAGGCGACGGACAATCTGATTGGTTCAGATAGGCGACGGACAATCTGATTGGTTCAGATCTGAACCAATCAGATTGTCCGTCGTCTATCTGAACCAATCAGATTGTCCGTCGCCTATCTGAACCAATCAGATTGTCTGTCTATCTGAACCAATCAGATTGTTTTTCTTACACAAAAAATTATTCCGTTTTCAAAACACTTTTGTGCAAGAAATGCTCCCATGAGCCTGTGTTTAGTGCCTACAGAGGTCTTCTTTTTGCCACTGGTACAGGAGAGTACGGGTCCCACCTTGCCACAGCCAGGCACCTCCACGCCATCGACGGGCCGCGGAATCTCGATGGAGCGCACGTTGCCGTACTTGCAACACTCCTCCCGGATGTCCTCCAGGATCTCCTCGTAGTCCTCGTCGTCCACCAGCTCCTCGGGCATGACCATGTTGAGGAGGCACAGCACCTCCGTGGGCATGCCGGAGCTCTGCAGCCGCTGCAGCCCTGGAACCTGCAGCGTCACCGGCGTCTCGATGATGGCCGTCTGTCCCGGGGGGCGACAAGAGTGTCAGATACCCCCTGATCGTCCAATCGTCTCGAGTAACAGCGAGAAATTTACATGGACCCAAATAAACCCAAGAAATAGGGGCATTAAGCTTCCTGGGAGGCACCCAGGAACCAAGTTGGGTTTAGGACATCAGAAAGGCGGCAGCCGAGGGCAAATACTCACAGCGTTGGCATTCTTAGCCCCCACGCTTGCCCGCTGGACGATGAGCTTCTTGTCTCCGAGCTGCATGCCATTGAGTCCAGCCACGGCCTGCGGGATGCATCCCACACAAGCGTCAGCAATTCCATCCGGAAGCCCCGAGTCACCCCAGACCTTCCAGCTGCTGCCCCACCTCACGCACCTGGTCAGTGGCACTGATGTCCACGTATTCACAGAAAGCATAACCCTTAGACAGTGACGTGGCACTGTCCTTCACAAGGTTGAAGGCCTTAAGAGGTCCGAACGACGTCAAGAGTTCCTTCACCTGGGCAAGAGGAGGAGACGCGGGGGGGCGATTAGCCCGACAGTCCAGGCACGGCGCCTCGCTAGAAATGCTAATCTTAACTGTGGGAGAAGCAGCATGTTAAACTTTGCAAAACGACATGAGGAAACAGTGAAGACATCAGGAAAATGGCTTTATGACAAGTGGCTCGACATTACGGTGCAACACTAGAGCTCAAAGCCCCCTGTGCCCTTTCTGCATGACTTACTTACTGGGAGCGTACAAAAGTAACTATTTTGCATCTGATTTTAAGGGCCACAATAATTAAGCTAGATGGTATATAAAAAAAAACTAAATAAAAACAGCTAATTATATGTTAAGTGTTCCATGTATACAATGTGGAGGGGGGGGGGGCGACTCGGCAGAACACAAACCCAGCCGAATCACTGACTTCCTGTTCTTAAAACCAAGAACCACATTGGTGCAGTTAATTAGAGGGACAAAGCCTACAGGAGATAAACTCACAGGTAAAGCTAAGAGCCGCCACAGGGTCCTGCTAAAGGGGCCACGGCTTGAAGCCAAACAGGACGAAATAGCTCTGCTAACATCATTCCTCACTTATTCTACAGGAATCTACTGTAAAGCCGCATTAACCACTGACTTCAGAAAGGAGTCACCTGGGACACTGGCAGCCACAAGAGGGCGCTACCTCCTACCTTCTCTTAGGGGCAAAAAAAAATAAAAAATCAAATTTATACCCTGTGATCAGCATAATAAGTCTCTCCCCAGCCTTCAACCCCCAAAAAAAGGACCCCATATGCTTAAGAGCACTCCAGGACAGAGCCCCCCCACAGGGGCAGGCCGTCGACAGGGAGGATATCCGTGCGAGGGACGGAATGTCTTACTTGCCTTGTGTTACATGTTGGCATGGCAGCAGTAGGTCAGTACTACTGAACAAATTATGAGCGAAGACTTAACGATCTTACAGGCCCCTAGCTGGGGACAAAGTGGGGAACAAAAATGAAAGAGCTGTAAGTATCAAAGCGGTAGCAGGGACTGCAAAAAAAATGTAAACACCAGGATACAAGCAGCGGTTTCCATTTCACCTGTCTATGGCACATTTACTGGCTTTGACGTGAAATACATTAACAGTTCTGCTGGATTCAAACTCTCTCCCCCCAGTGCTGCTTTGGTACAGCCTTCCTCTTGACTTGGATTACATGTGACTCACACTGGATAAGAAAGATTACGATGACAATCCGAAAAGGAGGAAAAAAATCAAAGAAAAACAAACTGACTGCACTTCTCACTTACCTTTCACTGAAACCGCGATCACTATCTTGTGGGCTGAGTCTTGCCATTTTTAACAGTTTAGGCTAAAGTGAGTGGGACACCGGAGCTCAAAATGTTACAATGCAGGGGTGGACGCAAAACGTTTTGCGATTAACTTTTGCAAAATAAATAGGTAAACTATTAAATGCCTGTATGGATTATGTCTATAATGGGCCGATTTCAGTGGGGTGGCGATATAGGAAGAAAAAAAAAAAATCATAAAAGATGCTAATGAGAAGTAGAAAATGTCTAAAATGTGACCCTTTCAACACTTTCAGAGTAAGACGACCTCATCTGTGCATGTTGTTATGGTAATATTATCCATCACTGACGTCATAACAGAATAGGGCATGGGGCACGATGTGAAAACTCCAGTGAAGCTGATAATCGTTCACCGGGAAAAAGGTCCGAAGTATTTTCTGCCTTTCGAGCGACACAGCAATGTAGGGAACGATTCTTCCGCAGCTCCCCATCGCTGTTAACGGGATGTGAAGTCATCGTTCTCAGTGTGCGGACATGGACGTGAGACACGGCACGTCTGCGAATACTGAAGCGTTTGGGGACTTGGTCGATCTCCCCCACATTTCAAGCACAGTCTATGGTAGTGTTTCCCAGCCCAGTCCTCGGGGGTACCCCCCCGGTCAGTCCACGTTTTTGCTTCCTCTCAGCACACCTGTACCAGGTATTCGGTGTTCCTGATTGGCTGGGAGCTAGGAGGGAGCGAAAATGTGGACAGTCGGCGGTTCCCCGAGGACTGGGATTGGGCAAACACAGGTGTACGGCAATGTGGAGGTATTCGTCAGTTAGGTGACGCGCAGATGACTCGATTTTAAATTTTCATGCAGCAAAACGACGCGGCTGATTCATCCGACTAACACTCAGCAATTAACCCGATATACAAATATTCCAGGGTACCCAGCAACAGGCAGCACAGGGACTGGCTACGTGACTGGTTTGGCAAGCCGCCAGCTGTAAGGCACGTTTCCCAAAGCCTTTGTTGCTAATAAGGTTATTTGCTAACAACATTAGATAACAACTGAATGGTTCCAACTATGCAAGTCGATAACATGAGGTTTTGGGAAACGTACCTTTTACATTAGCGGGGTCTCAATATCTTCATAATTTACAGCTGGATAAACAATGAGCGTAATGTAACTGTCAACTCATTACCTACATGTCTAATAAATGTTTAATAAATCCCATGAATATCTTTAAAAAAAAAAAAAGAAAACCTCAAATGTGCGGCTATTTTCAGCAGCTAGCTTTAAACATGATGCTGACATTTGACCCCCCAGTATCTTGTAATGAATTTTAAGCGGTGAGGTAACTTTGACAGGCTTTCTTTTCCTACTAATCAGTTACACAGAGACGAGTGTTTATTTTATGTATGTATGTGCGTGCGCGTGCGTGCGTGCGTGCGTGTGCGTGTGTGTGCATGCCTGCTTGAGTTCCACGTGCAGCAGTGGGACAGAAACACAGGAGGGTTGTGGGTCGGCTCCCCGGCGACAGAGACTGAGGGCGGGGTACCTGATCGTCACTGAGATAGTTGGGCAGGCCTCCGACAAAGAGCTTGTGTGGCGAGTCTGGAACCACGGTGGAGACGACCCCTGCAGACAGAGCGGCACGGCGCCCAAAGCCGGCCGATCACAGCAAACCGTCAACATGCCGGATAATGACCACGAGCAAACGGCGCGAGTGAAATAAGCCAACTTCAAATCAGTATGACGTCGTTATCTCCTATATAATATCAGATAAATGTAACTCCAGCAAAAAAATACCTAAATACTGGGGCAGTTTGACGACTGTTTTTTGTCTCTCCCATCTTGCTCTCCATGGGAGATGCTGACACATGCAGCACCAGTCAAAAGTATGGACACACCTGCTCTTAATGCATTTGTCTCTATTTTAGCTGTTATTCACCTTATAGTAAAAGGCCTTTGGGCATGGAAGTTATGCATATGAAGTACTGCAAAGACAAAATTTTTGTCTCTTCAAAATAGGAGCCATTGGCTTCGATGACAGCATTGCGGACTCAACCAGCTAACATATGTACCCACCTGGACCGTTTCTCCAACAGTCCTCGAGTTTCCACAAGTTCTGCGCGCAAGCTGGCTACCTTACTCTTACTCTCATCCAACTGATCCCAAACCAGCTCTATAGAGTTTAGGTTGGGGGGCTGTGGGGACCATCTCTTTCCTAGTTCACAAGGTAATAAGCTACTTGCATAACCTTCAAGGTGGGCTTTGGGTCATTATCTTGCTGAAAAACAAGTCATTTTCAGTAGGTGTGTCCAGAATTTTTAACTAGAATAGGAGCCAGCAACCCTAGAACAATTTGGGGGTTAGGGTCCTTGCTCAAGGGCCCAGTGGTGAAATCACTCTGCCAACCCTGGTATTTGAACCAGCAACCTTCTTTTCATGGGCAAACATCACAGAGCCACACAACACCCCTATGTTAACAGTAAGAAGTGAGTGACTGAGCTGTGTGTGTGTGTGTGTGGCTCAGCTGGTTAGGATGCCAGCGTTATCATCAGAAGATCACTGGTTCACATCACTGGTGATCACACCACTGGGCCGGCGAGTTTGCTCTAGGGACAGGCTGACCCTGATTTCTCAAAAAAAAAAAAAAAAAAAAACATTCTTCACTTTGGATAAAACTGTCTGCTAAATATTTACAACATTAAGTAAATAAAAGTGAAAGTCTCCCTCTTTATATGACAAGACATCCGCAGCTTGCGAAGGACAGTCAGTCCGTAACGAGTACAAAAAACTGGCCTTGCCGATCGGCTCTTCAAAGGTAAATAAAGATTAAGGTTATGACGGCGACAAGCAAAACGGACCTGGTACGTGGAAGGTGGGCTGCTCTGAGATGCCAGGCAGGGGGCGATAGTCGTGGGGCCGCCTGATTTTTAACGACTGACCCTGGAAAATGATGCCGTCGAAGGCCATTGCCTGCGTGGTCTCATCCACGGACCGAAACTAGGGCAGAACGAAGAACGTCGTTAATCAGGGAAGGCTGCGGTCTCCGCCTGGACACAGCAGCCATTAGGCAGGAAAGACTCTTACTTCAAGGAAGGCAAAGTTCTTGTCCTGGTTTATCTGAACAGCGAGGACGGGATTGGTGGGACCTTGACATAAGCCAGCCAATCGCATCTGGGTATTGAAGAAATCCGCCATGGCCTCCTAAAAAGACAGGCAGACACACTGAATGAAGACAGGCAGACGTCTGAAGACATCAAAACAGGCAAACGAGAAAAAAAATGACTGACAAGTCTAGTACATTTATCTATTTATTTTGCGGACACTTTCATCCAAAGCAACATACATTTCATTGAAGAAGCAGGACCAGACAGTTCCTAGAGCAAATAGTGCTTAAGGGCTGCGCTCGGGGGCCCAATGGTGAAATCACTCTGCTGCCCAAGGGATTTGAACCAACAACCTTCTTGTGACCGGCTCAGTGTCCTAACTCACTGAGCTACACATGACACCAGTATGCATGACAGAAGGCAACGCGGGACTTTGCCTGGACTCACCTCCGTCAGGCCGAAGGGGATGTTGCCGACATAAAGCCGCCTGGCCTGCCGGGTCATCTGGCTGCCGACCATCGGCACCTGGGTGGGCGTCACTGCCACGCCGCTGGTGGTGGATGTTGCCAGTAAAGCTATCGTGGGGATCTGCCCTGCAGCTGTGGGGAGGAGAAAGGGCTTCAAGACCCCAACCAGGGACGGCCAGAACATCCGGATCGTCGCCTTCATTTGCTTCTAACCCCTAGGTTTAAGCTCTCTTCACACTGTCTGAAATCATCCCAAGTGTTATTCCCTCTTTGACCAGCAGGGGGGAGGAGGGCACTCCAGAATAAATGCTTTCATTGCAACCAATATACCATAACCTTGCAATACTGAACTAGCACACATGGAAGCGTCGCATCCAAACCTTGCATTGCCTTGTACTGCATGGGGGTGATGTGCTCGAATCCCGGAGGGGGAACATCCCAGTACTTGTATGTCCTTTTCTTACGGCTTCTCCGAGGAGAGTAGCTGCCCAAACACAAAACAGAAGGTTGTTTTCCCCAAACAATACAGTGTAAACACTCAGAATCTGGCAAAAACAAACAGATGGCAGAATGTTTACATTTAACTTTGGATCGCAGGCAGTTTAAGGTCATGAGGGTGTGACCATGCGCCACTTTTTAGGCTGGCTTTGAGGTCCCATCGCTATGGCGGGGGCTACTTATAAACGCCAGTTAAAATTTAATATGGGTACAGTCCCCCTTCCCACCACGAAGAAACCAATTGGTTGATTGTGAAAGAAACTTGTTAAGAGGCCTCAAACCATGCTAGATATCAGCTTCAGTGCCTGTAACCGGGACCGTGAGGGGGGGTACCTGTGCTTCTTGTGCTCGCGTGAGCTGCTCCGTCGGTCACGACCCTTGCGGTCGCGGCTGCTGCTGCGCTTCTCGTGACTCCGCCCCCTGGAGTCCTTGCTCCAGCGGCGGTGCTTCTCGCCACGGCTCAGAGACCGGCTGCGGCTACGCTTCTTGTGTCGCTCCTTCTCCCGCTCTGGGGGACGACACCGTGGTACCAGTGAGACGGTGGGCGGAGCGACATGACTGCCCCCCTACCATCCATTTCGATAAATCCAAGATGTGTAACTCAGAGGGATTATGAATGTGTGTCCGGATGGTTGTGGGTTTGAAGCCCATGAGTCACAGAGTAATCATATTACCAACTTCCCTGGGGTGCTGGATGCTGACTGACCCAGCGCTATGCCTTAAAAGTCACTTACGGAGACCAAGATGTGGTACGGGGTCTAACTCCCCAGTTTCCTCACCAGAATGAAGCACCTCCATTCAATTCACATATTCAATCACACCCTCCTGAAACAAACACACCCATCTCTCAATGGCTAATAATTTCAAGGGCACAAGGACATCCCCTTGAATGTCAGTCTGTTGTGAAACAATAAAAACATAACCAGACTAATTAATGATATAGGAGCACAGTGGTGAGTACAGTTGCCTCACGCCTCCGAGTCTGGAGGCCTGAATTTTGCCTCTGCTCTCTGTATGGGGAATTTGCCTGGAATAGGCTCCAGGGGAGCCTGACTAAGATAACTGGTTGGACGATGGATGGGTAATTAATATCGTTTCAATCTGACAGACAGCACTTTATTAAACTAGCAATAAAATATCACCTTTCTATCCCAGCAGGTCCTTCATATAGAAGCTTAAATAAATCCCTGAAGGTGCAGTTTTCAGTGAAGCATTTAAACGCAGGTGCTGCTCGAGGAATCAGCTTCATGCATCAGTTATAACAGCGTTACGGTAATGCACCGCTGCAAAAGTACAGACACGGAGCGGCCAATGCATCTTACGTAAATCGGTAATAACCAATTACCGCAATCGCAGGCATAGTCAGAGCGCAGATATGAATGACTGGAACTGCTAGTTTATCAAACACGGCGGCACTTAGTGCTCGTCTAGCCGAATCAGGTCGTTTCGAATGACATTTTAGTGATTTAGTGATAAGGAGCTGATATGACAAGATTGCCATTTGATAGGTACATAAATCAATCCTACTTTCGACTCCGTTGTAACGCATGTTGTATATTTCAGTTGCGTTAGTATGGCTTAAGTTTATTCAGTTTACTGGATTCTCTGCACTTTAATGAAGTTATATGTGTATTGTTATATAACTGTACATCATTGTTAGTTACTGCTATCCGCTGTAAAGGTAGATACAGGTGCAAGACTTTGCAATAACGACCTAAAAGCAGTTGTTATGATTCCAGGGAACGCGGCTGATTTTTAGAGTCTATACATCATGAAGAAACGGCGATCGTGTGAGAAAGACTTATTCTGTACGGATGACAGGGCCAGCATTTCGGACCCAAGGGAAAGGCTATTGTGCATCGGAAAGAGACAAAATCATATCATTATATAGAAAACTCGTCGTAGTATTTAAAAACCAAGTAACTAACACTGTTATTAAGTGCGGACTTTAAATCAAGTGGTCGCGGTCGTTTTTATTTGCATAAAACTTTAAACGTGATCTTGAAAATATAACGCTTGCAACAAACATCCATGCATAGTGTGTTACTGCGAATGAAAATACGCGGGTCGCAATTTATGATCCAAGTGTATAATGGTAAATAATTAAATAAATAAAACCGCAGGCTTTCACATCGAGTGCACCCCAATAACGTTTCATTGAAATGTCCATGTTATGTACGCCGGGCACTGATGGATGCAGGCCTAGCGATCTCTATAACAATGCCAAGCAAAGAATGTCACTGATTTACCAAAGCGGTCAGTTTTCGGGGATCCTGCGGCAGCTGGGAGAAGAAGAATCGGGCAGGTTTCAGAATCGGCGAGCGCTCGGATAAAAGGCACCGATTTCCCAGCCGCGCTTTTCTTTTCGGAACCAGCAGAAGTGCCCTCCGCACCATCCTCGGCGCTAGGACACGCCGGCCACTTTATTACCCTAAAACAGGGAGCATACACCGATCTTCAAAGCCAAACTTACCTTGCCGATTTTCGCTTAACTGCTTCTCAAACTCATCGAAATCGGACATTTTTCAGTCCGTACTAAAGACGTATTGCAAAATAAGCAGAGGTCCAACAGTAGGCCTTTGAATGGGCTACAGGCTGCATTGGGTTCTGCTGCTTTTTCTTCCGAGTCGCCTGCCCCTCCTCCCCCGAAGTCATCGGCTCTTCCTCGGTTGTATCACACACAGGTTCGGAAACATTCGATGCGCATTACCGTCCCCTCCTGCACTGGAGGGTTAAGGACAACGTGATTATATCGAACCAAAATTGAAATGTGCAAGTTGACTTTCCTAGTTATACGTCTTCATTTTTATTCTGGGTTTAACAACCATGAGTTTATGACGTATTTTACATGATTAGTTGGCGACTGGACCTTATTGTTTATATCTCTTATTAAGGATCCATCCATCCATACATCAATTATCAAAACCACACACTTACAATCCGAGTCTAGTTTCATATGCTGCGCTGCTGAGCGACCCGCAGAATATTATGCATGAGTACAAGTCACAAGCCCCGTTTCCACTAACACGGGGCCGGTTCTAGCTTGGTGCCTTTTGAGACCGAGGCAAAAAGATGCAGACTCTCCCCGTCGGGGAATCGAACCCCGGTCTCCCGCGTGACAGGCGGGGATACTCACCACTATACTAACGAGGAGATGTACGCGCACTACTTTTACATCTTCAAGATAAACAGCGGATGACTACTAACATTTGCGAGTAATCAATGACTGAGCTTCATGTCATGACCATGGTGCTCAAGAGAAGAAAAAATACATAATGTACGTCCACTGATACCAGAACAACCATATAGCTTTATACTAAGACGATGATTAAACGGAAAATTCCTTTACAAAACACTGCCACAAAATCATAGTTTCGCAATATTACATCGTGCAACGGGACACAGTGTAAGTACGTGAAGTCGGTAATTAAATCAAGAAAAAAAAGTGAGAGGAAAAGAATACTTTTCTATTATCATATTTTTCTAACTGGCCAAACTGAGTCATATTTTGATTATACACACTAACAGAAAAACAGTGCAAATCTCCGGTAGTCCGTTTCACTTGCGCTCCGCTATGGGGCAGTAACAAGCAGAGCTTAAGTGTGGAAGGAAAAAAAAAACACAGGACAGCATCAATCCCAACTTCACAAACGCCGGAGATCGAGATGCTGTAAGCATGACAATTAACATCTTTATCCAAGGGAACAGCTGCAAGACACAGATGCCGCGCCTAACAAAGGTAGGATCGATTCCGAAGTTCAGGCATTTACAGACGCGGACTCTTCTGGAGTTGATTTTTTTCGGGAGATACGCATCAACTTCAAAAGTATGAACCGCATTATATCTATATCTGTTATGACGTTGTAGCTATTGATACTGATGCATCACAAAAATAATTTAAATGTTTTTTCATTCTGACATATGTTCGTTCGGACGAGGATTTTATTATATGAGATAAGTTTTAAATGAAAACTTTTTTTAATCTATATGATTAATTCTCGAATCTAAGCCAGACTTCACATAAATCATTCATTCATAAATATAATGGAACATACAACATCCAGGTATCCATGAAATTTATGATCAGGCTATACGTTTGTGATAACAACAAAACAACACAACATGTATATTTACAATATATGGGCCTATTGTTTAATATTGCCTCCAAATTATAGCCAGACAATAACGCAATAGGCCGACATCAAACTATTTTCATGTAAAACAAAAGTGCTGGCAGTTTGCTTGTGCTTACAGACCCCGCCTTGAGCCCATCCAGAAAGATCCCAAAAATAACCGACAAGCAAAGGTTGTAACAATCTGAGCATGTTTAGTTTAATGTAATCAGGAGCCGAATTAATAACGCGAATAAATGATCAAACCGAAAGTCTGTAGTCGGGAATATCCGATAACGTCTTTGACGTGCAGTTAAGATAGTCAGAGGAAAAACCTTGTAGTTTACTTATATATATGCCTAAATATATGAGTGTGTCTCTCCGGTGATTTAATGATGAATATAACGATTACATATCAAATCACACATTAAGCAATTATTATATTACTAGGTTGAACGTTTTCACTATGTCTGTCGTCACCTTGATTTCACGATTTTGACTATTCTTCTTATCCCAGATTGAACAAGTCATTGTGGCGATGCAAGATCCCGACATGGGGATAAAGATGAAGAATCAAAGACTGTTAATCACAGTGATTCCACATGCGATGACAGGTGCACGATACATATTTTACTTTTTAAAAATAATTTTTCGTGCCGCCCGGGTTGTCTTACACCCGGCCGTGCAGTGTCCCGGGGGCCGGGTCCTAATGGTCATTTAAGCCCTTCACAGGAAAGCCCATACATCGGCGGTCTTCGGGAATCCTGTGCATTAAGACTGTCATCGATCTCCTTGCGCTCATATTTATTTATGTAATTTATTTATCGAGTTCAGCGTTTTTGATTTATGACGGCTTAATGCATTTCTCGACTCTAACTAGATGCCTTCCTCGCTATGCCTTCCCAGGAAATGATATCGTGGAGTGGCTAATTCAGAAGTACTCCATCATGGAAGAAGGTAGGGCCGAGAAGTCTGTAGGGTAGCGTTACCTGGTGCTCTTATGTGAGGTTAATTGATTGTTTTTTTCCCTTCGTGACGACGATGGCGCCCCAGCTGGCGAAAGACGTCATCAGGTTTTTTTTTTTTTGTAATAAAATAACAGAAATAAACGAGTCTTTTGAATAATAAATACAAATGAAGTAATAGAATTTGTCATCCATACAACAGATTAGCCTAGCTGCATTTATGTGTAAGCATATGCAATTCACGTGTCTGACAGAAGCATGTTCTGTTCCATTGATATTGCTGAGCCTGTGAATTAATAAATGTCAGAATTGAGCTTGTCCATAACATAGACACCCCATTCGCCTGAAGCTTTTGGGATTTTCTTCCCCTGGCATCAATTTATCTGCTGAATTATTTATCTTTCTGCTGAGAGGCTATTAGTACAAATAATCTGTAGGCCAGTCCCGAGTCGCGCCGCTACGCATGCTGAGCTGTACGGTTTGATAGTCCCGATGCAAACTTCGCTGATAGCCAGAGGCAGTCAGTCATGCCTGGAGAAATATCGCTATCCGTCTCCCTCATTATGCACTTCTGCAAGACGCTGTTGTCCTGAATTCCCGGGCGATGCAGATGAGGTTTTAAATAGCAAGGGAGCAGATTTCCCTGATTTACAGCCCAGATTGGAAAAGAAGTCGGAATGGAAAGGAGGGGACTTTTAGGCAGTAGATGGCAGATGCATTAACAGACTTGAATGGGCAAAAAACCTGTTGCCCCGGTAAGCAGTTACCCCTCCCTGTAAACACTAGGCTTCCCCCTAGCAGCGCTGTTGCTGCGCCGGTCTGAAACCCCCGGGAGCGCCTGACTGCCAATGGCCGCGGAGGCAGCCGGAAAGTGGAAAGTCCCAATTACTCGTAATTAATTATAGTTCCGATGAGGAATGCACCATCCCCGCGGCTTATTCTGTGCACCATGTCAACGTTTTTTCCAGTTACTTGCTATACCGTAAAATAAAATATAATATGCCTACTCAGTTTCTAGTTATCGTGTGTTCTACTGTATTCCACTGACAAAAATTTAGAGAATTACTATGCCTAAATCTGGGCTACGAGTAGTGGATTTGTTTGAGCTTTGAGTAGTTTACGTGGAAATGAGTGACCACTTTGTGTGTTTTCAGAGGCACTTCATGTGGGGAATCTGATCGTGAAGCACGGCTACATTTACCCCCTAAAGGACCCCAGGACGCTCGTCCTGCGGCCCGACGAGACGCCGTATCGCTTCCAGGTAACCTAAAACCACGGTTTCTTCAGATGGAGGGCAGCGCGAGAGGGTGGTGGCCATGTGGGGGGGCACGCATATCGAAACTATTCGTTGGAGAGACTGCGGAATTACCGTGTAGGACAGTATTTCTCAATCTGGTCCGGGCTCCAGAGCTGAGAGGGTGCAAAAACGTAGACTGTCTGGTAGGGAGCTGGGAGGGAGCAAAAACGTGGATCATCTGTGTGTCGCCGAGGACCGGATTGGGAAACACTGATGTATGAGAACCAATGCCAGTTAAAGTAGCAAAATGCCTTCCACCCGCCTTGTCCCTGACATGTTAAATCACAAAGCACCTTTGTCACGCTGCTTCTGAATAGTTTCAAATGACAGCATCTCCTTTTTGCTAGACTCCGTACTTCTGGAGCTCTCAGCAGTGGCCAGCCTCCGAGCTAGATTACGGTGATTACCAATTATTAATCATGTGCTCGCCTATTACATCATTACTTCCCTTTACTAGAATAATAGAAAAACACAGTTTCTTGCCATGTCTTTCTTTTGCTCTTCTAAAGCGATTTATTTGACTAAGAAGAATATCAGAAAGCAAGGGCAGCTGATAGACTATGAAAAGGTAAGAGAAAATTTTTATTTATGTACATTTCAATGCTATTCTTATTCGCTGGTCTGAAGCATTGCTTGATGAGATCATGTGATAGCTGAATGCTCATGGGAGTTTTACTTACACAAAATATTATGAGGGTAGAAGGAAAAATGATTGGTTCAGAGAGATAACCAATTAGATTGTACATGAGGTGGATCCGAGCAACTAGAGGAGGCAGGAGCAACCAATCAGATGTCTTGGTCCTGCCTCCTCTGCAATCTGATTGGTTATCTATCCGAACCAATCATTTTCCTTCTGCCCTCAGAACATTTTTGTGTAAGAAAACCTCCCACCAATTATGCACATAGTAGGATCGCACATAGACATCCACCAACTTGCCGCCATGTTGCGTCAGGGTCAACGCATTTTAGGTTCTCATCAGTAAGAGGGTTTGTGAATCCGACACTGCCAGCTGATATCCTGGGAGGGGTTCGGCCTGTGAGTCATAACGTGAACCCATGCAGCAACGCAGCCAGCCGTGCGACCTGGCAATGTCGCATTTAAACATCGTCTCCGCAGGACAGCTACAACATGTTGCACAAACGGATCAACCACACCTGGGACTTCGTGGTGATGCAGGCGAAGGAGCAGCTCAGGTAAACCCCACCCCAGCCCGGGAATACTGTCGCATCGAGCTATGAAATCAATTTCATAAATGCACACAAGGGGACAGATGAGAATGGATGAATAAATCTCGTATTAAGAGGATGATGATGTTACCTAAATTAAAAAGTAACATGGTGTGTGGTCATAATTTCCTCAGACCTCAGCCTAAACACTAGAGTCGGAAATCCATTTCTAAGTGAAAAAGGAAACAGAAAAATGAAAACCCTACCTTGCAGTTCAGTGATTACCGCTATATGCTAATTACCCAGTATGCTTTCTGACTCTCCATCGACTGCTCTGCTCCTACCAGGGCAGCCAAACAGAGGCGCAAGGCGGACCGCATCGTGCTGGAATGTCAGGAACAGGCCTACTGGCTCGTCAACAGACCGCCAGTAAGCACCTCCCCCGAAACCCCTGACTCCCTACATCTGCCCCGGCGAAAACCCAGTATGCTGTGATTAGAGTAAAGCACACACTGGGTAAACCTGAACTCAATGCACCTTGGCAGCTCGAATATCGCCTCAGGCTGGGGGCGATTCTAGGATTTTTTTGAGGTTGTGGGGCAGAGTGGTGGCTCTGGGCCTAGGGATCTGTGCAAGCAAGTGGAAGGTTGTTGGTTCAAATCCTGTGAATGCCCAGAGTGATTCTACTCCGTTGGGCCTTTCAGCAAGGGCCTTAACCTGCAATTGCTTTGTCCTGGGTATGACATTAATCTACATGCAGGCCTGTTAGGAGATCCTTCAACTTACAGGGGAAACTTGGCAGGATTGGCAGGAAGGCATAGGCAGGGTCCCATTCCCCCACAGAGAGCTGGGGGGTTGTGCAGTTCTCTCCCACGACAACGGGTTTGTTCAATGAAGGAAGGCAAAGGAAACATCTGTAAGGACATATGGAACATTTCCGGTATAATTTTCGATCTCCGTCATCTCCAGAGCATTGAGCTCAGCAAAATTCACGGGGGGGGGGAGTTTTATCTTCGTTAAGTAAGACACACAGAGTGTCTCCATGCATACTTTGTGGGGGAGGAATATATCACTTCAGGCCTGATAACCCACTACTGCTTCAGTGTGATCATGAAATATTTACTTAGCTGGGAAGAAGCCTATGTTCTGTGGGACGAGAGCTTTCAGAAGACAGACAGGACAGCAGGCTGCGGGAATGAGCAACTGCACCCTCGCTGAGTGTAATTTGGAGTTCATGAATAACACAGGAGAGTGGAGAATGAAAGTGTGGGACAGGAGCAGAGTGTGGTGTGTATCTGGCTTAATCCCGGCCGTCACTAGGGCCCCTTTCTGCTGGGTGCGCAGCATCTCTCAGGGCTAATAAGCATCAGCGTTTATGTGGGCCATTATCCCCATCCGGGGCGGCATCAGGAGGTGGGAATGGCAGCCACGCAGCTGCGGATCACATCCTAAATTCAGCTTATTTTGCAGATGTACCTTTTATTGAGACTAGAGCAGTTGGGGGTTTAGGGACTTCTCTCAGGGGTCCAGTGGTGATGTCACTCTGCTGACTGTGGGATTTAAACCGGCAACCTTCCAGTCATAGGCGGCGACTGCCAACCCGCTCAGCCACACACCACCCTCATTGATGAAACCCACCGTTTTGACGCCAATTAGACGGAAACACAGTTGAGCCAAAAACCACGCAGCGTAGGGCCCCCCAGTCAGGTGCTGCTCGTGTTTAAAAGGCAGGGACGCTCTGCACTCTGGTACGGCCAGGTGGACGGGGGAAGCTGGGGGGGGGGGGGGGGGATTAAAACCAGCAAATGACAAAATGGCCGCTTCCTGCCTCCTTTCTCTTTGCCCGAGAAACACGAGACGCATCGCTAAGACTGGTGATGCTTGGATCTGGGAGAGAGGAGTGCGAAGGGACTGGGAGACGGCCTGAAGCTAAAATGCAGACATGCTGTGTTTGCGTCTCCCCCCCCACCACCCCCCCACTTGTTGGGCCTTTTAAACGAGCTGGAAGAGGATCCCACCTCCGGAATACCGGATCCATTATCTGACCTCTATTCCTGCGGCTCAGGCTTAATGCTGCATGTTAGCGGAGAGATAATGGATGTAATTGCAAATAGCAGCGTAATAATTTGCCAAATAGTCTCTCTGCTGTTAAGTCCTGAGCTGATCTGAAGCACTTTAATTGGGATTTAAGGAAACCATGTTAAATCAGATTGCATTCAGTATCGACATTTGGTTAGTTTATTCTGTAAAGCAGGGTACCCCAGTCCTGATCATGGATACTGTGTCACCGACTGGCCCTCCAGGACCGAATGGTCCTTTTGGAAAGCTGTCACACTGTCCCCTACTGGGCAGTGTCGCCATGGGCTGTACCCAGTGGCATCATGGGAAATGTGACCAGTAGTGCTAAGGGGTATTAATGCAGCGTTAGACCGGCGTCAGTCTGCTTGAGAGAAACGAGCTCACTCTTCATCTGAAGTTCAGCTAAGGATTTCTCACCCTCTGATTTTCTGCAGCCGGGAACATTCAGCGTTCAAGAACAAGGCCCTGAGCGAAGGAACCGGCACAACTCCCGAGTCCAGCTGGTCTGAGCTTTTTATTAAGCATATACATTTTTTCCGTAATGCCAGTACCTGCTGTTTATCGCCTCTGTCAGTCACAGGACCGGATCCGGGCAAACAAGAGAGCCGCTCGGGGCCTAGATAAGATCAAAGTCATGAAGAAAAAATATGTATATTAATATCTATATATATATGGCAGCTATAGGCAGAATAGGCTGTTGCCTTGGGCCCCCAAATTACCCAAGGAAGTGAAGTGATAATCAGTGTTTTTGGTGGGAGGGCATCCGAGGGAAGCTCGTGTGTGAGTGTGACAGCACTTCGTTGTGCTCATCTTTCTGTCTCACTTCTTCCTCACTTCCTGCTCTCGTTTTCCATGCTAACGTAAGTACGTCAGCAGTCCCACAATACATACTCGTAATAGTGCTATATTATTCATGGTTTCTAGACTGGATGTCTGCTTAGTAAAGCCAGGAGCTGAGTGTGAGCAGAATTCCTACTGTCTGATTCCTTGCATGTGATTCGCTCGTGGGAGTTTTACCCTCACAAAAATGTTCTGAGGGCAGAAGGAAAAATGATTGGTTCAGAGAGATAACCAATTAGATTGTAGAGGAGGTGGGTCTAAGGAACTAGAGGAGGCAGGAACAAGACATCTGATTGGTTGACCCCCCCCCCTCCTCTAGTTGCCTGTATCCACCACTTCTACAGTCTGATTGGTTATCTCTCTGAACCAATGAACCTTGTGCCCTCAGAACATTTTTGCGCAAGTAAAACTCCCATAAACATGTGGCTTATATCATGTTTAGAGACGGTTTTGTTTCTTCCTTCTTTACAGAACAGAACGCGGACTACTACAAAAGAGAGGTAAGCCTGAAAGAATTTAGAGTGAACCTATTTCAGCTGATGGGATGGTTGCCAAGAACAACCAAAGAGGGTGATTAAGTGGGCTCTTAAGAATGCTGTCATAAGAAAATTGCTTCGGAAGGATCTACATCTGTGTTGTCGTTTTCTTTTGTTGGCTCTCAGATATTGACAAATTCTGTTTAAAGGTACAACAGCATGGCTCTTATCAGGGCTTGGATGTGTACCATGCTGTGCCTTTTTTCTGACTCTTATATTCCCCGTGTGATTTTTCATGGCTCCCGACACCAGATTGAACACATCAGGAAATCCCTGGGCCGCTCGAGGGTCAAGTCCTCCATCTGCCTGGAAAGGTTGGATAACAGCCTCCCCCACCTACCCCCCCCCAACACCTGTGATTCAGCCTCAGTCCCAGCATAGCTGGGGGACCACTGGTTCGACACCAGTCCACATTAGTCCCTAACTGGGGGATATCTCTGGGTATTCTGTATACTGTGCCTCTGATTGGTGGGGGGGGGGATCTATTTCATGTTAATTCTGACAAAAATGCTGGGGACTGCTCTTTGTGAAAATCTAACCTCGTTATTTCGTTCTTTCGTCCATCTGCCCATCCATCTTTCACCATAAATCTCAGAGTCACACATATCCTGGATTAATGATGCCTAACTAATATTGAAACCGGTTGACTATTAAACTGAATTGAACTGTATTTAACTGCAAATAATTACTTAATATTGATCAGAAGGTCGCCGGTTCAAGCCTGGCTTCAGCACACTTGTGGGTCCTTGAACAAGGCCCTTAACCCCCAGGTTCCTGGGAGCCTCTACGGGCAGCTGCCCTTTGCTACCAAGCTTTCTCTCACCTATGGAGAGCAAGATAGAGGAGATGAAAAGAGAATTTCCTTATAGGGTTCAATGACGTATAATCATTTCGTCACCATTTCGAGCTCCAGTTTGCTGGAATATGCCAGCATTGAACCTGAATATTTGATGACTTGCAAGGATTATAGAAAGTAGGACTAAAACTGGGAATGGCTGGTCTTCTGTGTTCAGCTTCCTTAAGTTCAGCGAGCAGTACCTGAACCATGACCCCATGATGCAAGGCTGCCCCCCCAGCAACCCCTGGATAACAGATGACACGGCACTCTGGACGCTGAATGCCGACATGTGAGTGTGCGTTACCGCGCCCCATCCTGCCTCTTCAGGGCCACACCCCCAGAGGTGACTGTCGTCTCTTCACTTCCACGCCTCCTGGTGCAGGGTGGAGACACCCACCAAGCTGCGGGTGGAACGATGGGGGTTCGGCTTCACGGAGCTCCTTAGGGACCCTCTGGGACGGTGCAAGTTCAGGGAGTACCTGGAGAAGGAGTTCAGTGGTGAGCAGCATGTAGACCCCCCCGCCCAAGTAGATCAGCTTCATGGAGGCATCGTCAGCAAGTAAGAATCATATTCATTATTTGATCACTGCGGGCCTATTTGGGCAGTGTGTGACTCAGCAGATTGGGATTCATTGCAGGAGGTCATCAGCTCAAATCCCAGAGTCAGCTGAGTGACCTCACTATTGGGCCGTCGATCAGTTACTCCAGGGACTGACTGACCCTGCCCTCTCAAAAAAAAAAAAAAATAGGATCTAGCATCTGCTAAATTAATAATCATGATCCCTCTATGAAAGGCAATTCTCCTCCATATTGGCATCGTGATGAGCGCCTCCTGCAGGTAGCTGATGCATGCGCTGTTTCATTCACAGTGGAGAACCTCTGTTTCTGGGAGGCCTGTGAGGACATCCGGCACGGCGAGAGCGCTACGATCCCGCAGAAGGTGGAAGAGGTCTACAAGTGAGTGCGACCTTGTGGCCCAGTGGGACAGTTTGCATCCCAGTTGAATTTAGAGCAGGCCCTGATGTGGCACTTGCTTACTCCCAGTGGGACTGCAAAGCTCAGGCTCATCACTTCCTTCCCCCCAGGCAGTTCCTGGCCCCGGGAGCCAGCAAGTGGGTAAACGTGGACAGCAAGACCATGGAGAAGACCCTGCAGGGCATGAAAAGCCCACATCGTTTTGTCCTGGATGACGCCCAGATGCACATCTATTTCCTGATGAAGAAGGTAGGAGCATTAACTGTGCACAGCCATGAAAGTGGATGACAGCTTCATTAAAACGGGCTCTCGGCCTCTCCTCTCACCCTCAGGACTCCTACGCCCGCTATTTAAAGTCCGATCTCTACAAAAACATGCTGGCTAGAGCCATAGAACCACAAGAGACCAAAAAAAGGTAAAACTATTATCTTCTATAAAAGGGGTCTTTCTGTAATATATTCCATGTATTTTATATAAGGGGATAAGACTCATATTGGTGTGGGATACACACAGGTTCTGTTTCTGGGGTTGTTAACGATTAATTCCAGGGATTTTTGGGCTTAGTGTGAACTGCTGGCTTCAGCTTAGCTTCGTCACTAAGACTACACAGAGTTCTGTAATGTTAATTGCTTTTGCGTCCCCTGTGATGCTCTCCAGTTTCTGTTTGTAATTCCACGGTAGTCAAGGATTTTCCAACATGGCTGACTTAGAAAAGGCAGTGCCACAAGTGTTAGCGGAACGCTAACATGTTCTCCTTCCCATCATGCCCCAGTGTCTTTCCCTTTGTGAGACGCCAGCGGCACTCCAGCCGTAACCCTGCCCTTTTCGCCCAGGCCTTAGAGGACAACGGCAAGACCAAGTCCCTGGGGTCACCAGCAAGTCCCACAGCAGCCTGCTCTTCCTAACACTGCCTCCTGGGGGGGGGATGCACTCTGAGCTCACTGCTGCCCCACAGAGGCTGTTTGGGGGCGGTGCTCTGCTGCTCTATTTGACGCAGTCTTCCAGGATTTTTAACTTCGGATGTATTTTTATTATAGTGTCATGTTAAATAAGAACAGACTAAATTATGGTTTAGATCAGAAGTGAGAAAAGTCCTGTGTCTCTATATATAGGAAAAGTTTATTTCATTAGTAACAGACAAACCATAGTTGAGCCAAATATTGCCTTATTACTAAGTAATAAACATCTGCATACAACTTTCACTGAAACAATGGTTGTAATAGATAAATAGCCATTTAAAACTTGGCATTTAGCTCAGTGCTTATAATGTGGATTGTGTCCCATATTCCAGATCAAAACTGTGCAGTTTCGAACCTGCATCATGTCTGCTTCAGATTCCAGCAGCTTCTCTCATCCTTTGTTCATTTACTTCTTCAGCATTTCTCAATAAATTAAGCAAGTTTTTAATTCACCTTTAGTGGAATTCTGTCACTTAAATACCAAAATAGAATAACACAGGTGTCGTACTTTTCAACCATTTTTCTTTTGGCTTATAAACGGCATGTGCTACTCTGAGATCACTGACCTGCTGGAGATGTGGTTCGGAACCGCAGGTGACCTCGAGTTCTTTTTTTTTTCCTCCGTGGAGGGAATCAAACAACAAAAGAGATTAGCCAGAGATCCACCCTGCACGGACTTGCTGGTATGATGGGAACGGGACCTAGATTTACTGGAAGCACAAAGAGAGCAAACTAAATTCTGCCCAACAGACAGGCGGAACAAATCGCTACAAAAGGTTTCAGTCACCTGTCTCCCCTGCCAGGACAGCACCTCCCTCCCACAGCGCACCAACAATACATTATACTATTATACCGTGTCTTGGAAAAGTATTGGAATCCTACTTAGTGTTTTAAAAAGCAGCACATTTCTAAATTATCTATATCCCAGTCCCTGAAAGCTATAACTAAAGATTACTGAGGGTAAGATGAATCTCTGCTGCATCTCATAAGTTCATTAAAAATCGAAACTTCCTTTCTTTCAGAACTGAATTTTCTGCCATGTTGGTCTTTAAAATTGTCCATTCGGCTCCAACAAGCTTTCGAACTCCAGTTTGAATGAAATATTGGGCTGCGAATGTGAAGTAGACAGGGTCATGGTGAGGAATGCGTCAGGAATATGGGGCGTGTCTGGAAGTCTGTGTCCATCACCAAAGCCTGTGATATTCATTATTGGCGGTTTGTTTATTGGCTGCTAAGGCTCACAATGGAAGCTCAATACTAAGTGTTTTGAATTACTGAAGTTTGCATGTTGACGGAGCCGGGATGGATGGATGGATGGATAGATAAATGTTTAATAATACATGCAGTACAAGTGTCAAACTAACTTTACCAGACAAGCCCATTAAAACGAGGCTCTCAGTTTCTCTTGAAATTCTTATGTAAAAAAAAAAAAAATAATAATAATAAACTACTTTGCATGTTACTTTTTAATAGATTTCCTTTTTAAAAAATTAAATCTGACTACGCAAATCCTTCAACTCCTACACTACCCATCAAGGCAATCCTCAGGATTCCAGCAGCACAGAGTTAACTGATGTTCTGCGCGGTTCTTAAAAATGCATGAAACTCGCGAGATAAAAATAAAACAACCGCAACAGAGAATACTGAAATTCCGTCTTCATATTACTGAAACATACAGGATTAAGAGACAACATGAAGTTGGGAAAGGGATTGGTGGGGGGTGGGGGGTGGGATTAAAGGCACTGTCAGCATAACATCATAAAGACGGCACCGATGTCCATTTGCCATGGATTATGTTGTATTCTGCGACTAAAAAGGACCCATAATCTGATTAAGTTCACATCAGACTAATGAGTGAATCTTCTCTGACAGCATTACTGACGCATAGCCCGCCATCCAGAGCTGCATTAGTGCGTTATGGGTTTCTAAGGCCCACCTTAACACAGCAGGGAAACACGTGCTGCTTAGTACGCTATTTCTCGGATCTGTAACATCGTAAGGTCACAGTACAACGTCGTGTCTTTCTGCAACTTTATAGCAGGGCTGAACAGCCAGGTGGCATTTTGGGCATTTTCAAGGTGAGCCGATGGGTAGGCGAGCCGGCAAAAATCTTGGGGAACCCCCCCCCCCTTTCCCAGTCAGCAAAATTTATTGCACAGCAAAAGTTATGGAGACCCCAGCTCTGTAAAATTTACTGTGGGAGTCCAAGGAAACTTTAAAAACACAATATCTCAATCTCCGGAGTCCTTTAAACCTAAAAAATATACAAAGAAATCTATGCTGTGATTCTGCTAGAGAATTTGGGCCCCATGAATGCATATCATATTGGGCCACAAACCCACACCAATGCAGTTATGTTCCAAGTTTTTTACTGTCCTAATCTCCCCCCCTTAACTGCGCCCCAGACTTGATGTTCCACGTTACAATTTCAACCAAATGTTGTGTGTTAAAAAAAAAATTAAATTGTGCACCAAAATTTTTTAACATGAAAGCAAGCATTAATAAAACTTAATCAAATGTTGATTTTTTTTTTTTTATATATAGAATTTCTCATTGTTTTGCTGATATCTGGGAAAACTGGGTTCATGGATCGGGATGGAAAGGCATGTTCAACGCACATTTTTTTTTAAATATTGATTTCCAGCAACTAATAAGCAAATCGAGGGAAATCTGCAAGGTACAAATCTGCAAGGTACAACATCTCATTTCTACCCCGTCAAATCGCGTCCCAGGCTTTCTGGACCTCCCACTGAAATGCATTCAGCGACATCCACCTAAACAATTGCATTACCCCGGCAACGGGACTGCAGTAATCTCATTTAGTCTGAGAATTTGTGTGTCAGAAGGTAGAAAATTAGGATACGGACACGTTGCTCAAAGAGTGCCACGGAGTCACCAGCAGTATCATCAAACACGCCATTTAATACAATAATTTTTTTATCATTGTTTGTATAAATACAAATGATTCTTATTAAACAGCATGACTGACTCGTGCAATACAAATAGGCATATGCATCAAAACCTTTATTAGATTTCAGAAATCACAGAAGAAAATCAAGCTTGGCAAAATAAAAATTATGCAAAATTATCCAGTATATTTCAGCCGTTTCTATAAATGTACGCTAAGGTGGTACTTGCCAACGCCGAAACAATTCTCTCATCCAGTCACAGTGCTCTTTAAAATGGAGATACTTTAATTTATTTAAGGTTGAGTTAAAACACGACATTTAATATTCAGAATAAAATCAAAATCTGATAAGGGATTCACATCGTTTACCGTTTAACTGGTATGTCCATTTTCGATAGGCTTGTTGGGTGGGTAAAAACCCTATTTAACTGATCAGGGTCACTTAGGCAAGTTCACCTTAATTAAAAACAAAATAACTAAACAGCACATAACTAGTCAAAGTGTAAACTCTGCTGTTGGCAAAAACTGTACGGCTGGACCCCCAAGGGCACCAGCGACTGTAGGGCCTTGCTTGGCCAGTAGGGGGCCCCCTTGCACGTGACATTGCAAGGATTTGTAAGTTGTAGGGCGCAGATGGGAAACGAGGTGGGGTAAGAAGCATTTAAAGTGCGGAGCCACATACAGCCATGGGGGTGGGTTTGGGTTTCTAGCACAGCCTGCAAAGACCAGAATAAGTTCCTTTCCTCAACACACTAGCGCCCCCTTGGCCAAACACGACCCATGGTCACCTTGCAAATCATTAAGCTGCCCTGAACCCCACTCTGCTTTCAGTAAGTGCCATTTAAAAACAATGATATACACACATTTTCAGGAGAGCACCTGTGAAGTCACCCCCCCACACACACACACACACACTACTGGCATTGTTTGGCACCCGACCCATGTAAACCTGACCCCGATTTGCATAATTTATTCAGGTATATATCAGAAACCAGGGTTTCTGCCACCTAGAGGCTGTACGGCGCAACAAGAGACAAATCGCCATCAAAAACACAGGACCTGGAGAATCACCCGGGGTGGGGGGGATACATACTGTCACGTACTGGCGTGGGTGGGGGAGGACGCAGGCAGTGTGGCAGTCAGCCAATGGGCGAATTCACGAGAAAAAACACTGTATGTTAAAAACCGCTAGCATCCAGCATGAGAGAAAAAGGTCAAAGCGAGTCAGGGTTTTTCCGGGGGGGGGGGGGGGGGGGGGCAGGGTTGGTCTTACCTACACTGGCATGGGAGGGGTGGGAGGCATTGGTTAATGGTACAATGTGCAAGACAATTATCTGGGAGAGGAAAATTAACTTCCCCTAAAGTAAAACTAAAGTCACAAGAAAACTGTGGTACCCTCTGTCAATAGACCACACTCAAAAAACTCTGAGTAAAAGAGGAACGTTATTGGCCTGGCTAATCTCTCTCTCTCTCTCTCTCTCTCTCTCTCTCTCTCTCACACACACAGCTTGAAATGCTTTTTACACATTTACACTAATGTATATCACAATGCTACCAAAGCTTTGCAAATGACCACAGAGCGGGACTGACACCCAAGTGTGTGTAGAACCACACACACACACACACACACACACACACACACACACACACACACACACACACACACACACACACACACACACACACACTCTCTCTCTGAAGTGCTTTAAAAACATAACGGATAAATTATTTTATGTGCAAACTGGGAGGGGGCAACAAAAAGTCGCAAAACACACATGGAATCGATCCCCTCCCCCATCACAACCAACCCTCGGTGAACGAAACCAGAAAGTCAGTCATTGGCATCCCGGGTTCCGGACTTTGCTGAAATGCACGACCGGTGCGGGTTCTGGCGGGGGCTGACTGGGGGCAGGGGGGGTTGGCCTGGTGAGCAGCGCGGCAGTCGCCTTCCACGCATCACGTCTGTGCCAGCTGCAGCTCCTCCAGGCCGTCTTTGCCCAGGTGGTAACGGGCCAGGTCCTTCCGCGTCACCAGTCCCACCACCTGGGCACCGGGAACATGATTGGTACGTAGAACAGGGCATAGATAGCTGGTTATGTTATGAGGGAGGGGTGGGAGTAGCACAGGAAACCAGGGTGATAACCTTGATCTAGATGGATGCCCAACGGCCACTGGCTGAAAACCGATGCAGTAATTTTCGAATTTTACAATGAGAATGGAGATATGTGCTGGAGATGACGAAGGCCTGAGGACCTCGCAAGGCAGACGCACCTGGTTGTCACTGTCCACCACAATGAGGTGCCGCAGACCAAGGGCCCTGAACAGCTTGAAGACACGAGGAAGCGACGTCTCCTGAAAAAGAGGCAGAAGAACACAGTCGCAGAACATGACTGTTTAGTCAAATGTGTCTCTGGTTCTCAAGGACCAAGACCAAGGCTGAGACTGAGACTAGTACCTGCGTGACAGTGTAGGGGGTGGGATTCATGAACTCCGTCAGGTCCATCATGCACTCCCTCTCGTCTTGGGACACATGGATGGACTGGATCGGAGGGAAGCGAGGGTAGGCATCCCGGAAGTCCTTCAGCTGCAGTTTGCGCAGATTGAGACGAGAACGAGCCCGTTCCACAAACACCTGGTTGAAAAGAGTACACCGGTCACAACGTGGATGAGCACACTTCTCATTGGCTTGCTGCACTGACATTCGCAACCGTGTACGCAGTAAACAGACCCCTCATTGGTCAATCGCACTGCCAGTCACATCCAGGTATTCAATAATCAAACCCCTCATTGGTCAGCTGCACTGTCATTCACAGGCATGCATATACACCAAGCACCCTGATAGGTGTTAGTGTGGACAGACATGCTCCTTATTCAGCTGACCTCTGCAGGAACCTTAGGTCACACTCACCTTGTGTTTCAGGAGCACGATAAGCTGGGAACGCAGGATTAAGCCACAGATTTTCCCTGGCTAAGAGCACAAAATTCAGATTAGCAAAGCCCCAAAGTACATCATGTGACAAATCTCCAGGAAAACAAAATCACCCCTAGTGGGAGGGACATACCTCACAGCCATCACTCAACCCGGAGACTACAGGGAACCCGTTGTGATTGGTCGAGGTGTTGCTGAGCACATCCACAATAGTGCCCACTTTCTCCACCAGGTTGAAGCAGGTTACTGGAGAGCTCATAACCTCCCTGAATGGACAGACACACCAAACCTGAATATACAGTGAGAATGAAGCACCAATGTCTTGCTAAAGGCGTGTACTGGGCTCATTGAAGCATTAGCAGGGAAAATCCTGTAGGGGGCAATATACCTGGCAGTCAGGGAGTGGGAGGTGGCTGGGGCATCCCAGTGCAGGAAGGGCACACTCTGCAGCTTGATGTGGATGTCGTATAGCCCCTGTGGGAAAATTCGAGTCACTCAGAAGAGCTTAGGATCACATCTGCACAACATTCATAAGCTGCCACCCCTTGAAGTTTTACTTCCTCTAAGCAGATTTGCTGGCACATTGAGGAACAGAGAAGCGAAACGAGCTGTCACAGCATGATGTGCCACCTTAAGTTAGACAGCTGTGCAAAAACAACGGAAGGGTTCTCAAAATCAGTCACTGGAAGGACAGATGAAAAAAAGATGGCGTCAGACTGGTGGCTAGCTGCACCACCCACACCAAAAGCAAACATGAGACCGGAGCAGTTAACGAAACACGACTGGCCCGATTCCAAGTTCTGCACGGTCTGAAAGGCGATGAGCTCATCACTCACTGACAGGCTCACACATAATGCCAAATGGACCAACCCGCTCCAACCCGAAACGTCAACACTGACCTCCACGAAATAATCGCCCACGATCTTCGCCGTCATCAGAACCAGCATTATGGGTAGGCCGTAGGTGACATTTCCGGTGGCTTCCACCATGATGACAGTCAGGCTGAGGGTCATCCTCACGATCCCACCTGGCAAAGACCTTCGTAAACAGACGCAAACCCGAAGCCTCATGTGCCTCCATGCACCTCTAGACGAGCTCTGAAAAGCAGGCTGACCGCGGACGGACACTCACCAAGCTGGGCGGCGGCTCCAATCAGAGCGTACTTCCCAGGGTCGGCCAAGGTCTGTCAAACGAAACGCCACAAATCATAAAACATGCTCATTCAAAAACTTCGAGGGGGCTTTACTTCCAACAAACATTATGTTAAACTACATCTATGCCGACATGACGCTGGGCGGCCCAGGAAATCGATACAGCACTAACCAATAGGGCACCTTCAAAGAGTCACGTGACTGCTTAAAGAGTAAATCTGATTGGACAACAAAGAGGAAATCAATCTAAAGCGGGTGTTGAAGGAGGCCCTCTGACTTCTAAAGACCCCGTTCAATTTCCTTAATATATCAAAACCTGCAGCGTTTCCATTAAAGTTCTGCACAAACAAGCAAATTTGTTGACAAAGTGAAATTGCATAAAGGGTGTTTCCATTAAGTAACATCATGGAAACAACACCTGCAATTTATGATTCCGTGCCTCAACATGGATTGAGCTTTTCATGAGATACGAGCTCTAGAACCAAGTCATCGTGTCCTACACAGCAACAAGTTCGCAAAATCGGCTTCCATTTCAGTTTTGCGAATCGCCACAAAAACCACTTCAATCAAACTGAAAGCGTTTGAGGGCTTGTCCTCCTGAAATATAATCGTACCCATTAACGGATTTTCAGTTTTGCTTCTTCAAAATGTGCAAAAAAATCAAGGTCAGTGGAAAACGTCGCCACTGTGAGGTTTCTCTGTGCTGAGGGAAGAGTTCTGCTATCGTGACGGCCCCTCCTCCGCCAGCGGACCACGCCGCCTCACCGGCTATACGGCGCTTCCCCAGGAACGGCGACCCGTCCTGATGTACCTGTATGGAATTGTGCGGCGTAATGGAGGCCAGCAAAATGCCAAAGAGCCGCCCCCAGGCGGCGCCGATGAGCAGCGAGGGGATGAAGACCCCGGCGGACACAGTCAGGCCGTATGTCCAGCAGGCCAGGAAGAAGTAGGTGATGGTGAAGATTCCCAGGGTCACGGGATTGTAGGAACCTGCCGGGGGGGGGGGGGGGGGGGGGTGGTGGTGGTGGAATTCATCACCTAAGTCAGTGTTTCCCACGTTTTTGCTAAAATGTTGATCATGTAGTTGATCCCCAAGAACGCTAATCTAGCGAAACCAGCTAGTTTTACTTGATTCACCCTTGTAATGAGGATACAGGTGTACAGAAATTATTTCATGATGAATGGCATTTTTCATATGATCATTTCCATTTTTCTACCTGGTGTAAAGTGCAATTTGGAGCCGATCAAGACCAAGCCATGTTACTTTGGTATGTCTTTCATCCACTAGAGGGCATGGATGAACACAGTTTAGTGCCGTTCGAACTTGCCTACGGTGGCATTCGTCAGGGCACTTGAGAAGCGCTCCTGTTCTCCCCAGGCAGGGTGACAGTCCCCCCATCCCAAATGAGGGAAGCCTTGAATAATTGAGGAGGATTGTGTGTATGGGTTTAGCTGTCTGTCTGGGAAAACAATCAGCCAGAAGCGGCCCGTAAACAAACCTACGACACGACAGAGGTGGCAGACGAGTCTGACTGTTCAAACAGCTGCCCCGGACCTAGCCAGCCTGTCACCAATATCAAACACAGGTGTTCATTCTAAAGATGGACAATGGACTGTAATTATAATCTCTTCCAGAAGAAGGGCACAACAGGGGCGACCAATCCGGCTTCAGGTCACGACCCATCCTGCCCTGAAACACGTGCTGGAAACTCCACGGACCTGCGGGGCTGTGGAACAGGCTGCGGACACTCCTCTCCGGGGTGTTGAAGACGATCGTGGCCATGGAATTGTACTCGCCATCAGCACAGAACAGCTGTGAGAGGGATAAGTGGAGGTTCAGGCCTGAGGACAGGATA
>NW_026042974.1:0-68476 GCF_023856365.1 Brienomyrus brachyistius | reverse complement strand
AATACGCTAAGCTAATATGCTAATATGCTAATATGCTAATATGCTAATATGCTATGCTAATATGCTAATATGCTAATATGCTAATATGCTAATATGCTAATATGCTATGCTAATATGCTAATATGCTATGCTAATATGTTAATATGCTAATACGCTAATATGCTAACACGCTATGCTAATATGCTAATATGCTAATATGCTAATATGCTATGCTAATATGCTAATATGCTAATATGCTAATACGCTAATATGCTAACACGCTATGCTAATATGCTAATATGCTAATATGCTAATATGCTAATATGCTATGCTAATATGCTAATATGCTAATACGCTAATATGCTAACACACTATGCTAATATGCTAATATGCTAATATGCTAATATGCTAACACGCTAATATGCTAATATGCTAACACGCTATGCTAATATGCTAATATGCTATGCTAATATGCTAATATGCTAATCCGCTAATATGTTAACACACTATGCTAATATGCTAATATGCTAATATGCTAATATGCTAACACGCTATGCTAATATGCTAATATGCTAATATGCTAATATGGTATGCTAATATGCTAATATGCTAATATGCTAATACGCTAATATGCTAACACGCTATGCTAATATGCTAATATGCTATGCTAATATGCTAATATGCTAATATGCTAATATGCTATGTTAATATGCTAATATGCTAATATGCTATGTTAATATGCTAATATGCTAATATGCTAATACGCTAATATGCTAACACGCTATGCTAATATGCTAATATGCTAATATGCTAATATACTAATATGCTAATATGCTATGCTAATATGCTAATATGCTAATACGCTAATATGCTAACACGCTATGCTAATATGCTAATATGCTAATATGCTAATATGCTAATATGCTATGCTAATATGCTAATACGCTATGCTAACACACTATGCTAATATGCTAATATGCTAATATGCTAATATGCTATGTTAATACGCTAATATGCTAACACGCTATGCTAATATGCTAATATGCTAATATGCTAATATGCTAATATGCTATGCTAATATGCTAATATGCTAATATGCTAATATGCTATGCTAATATGCTAATATGCTAATATGCTAACACGCTATGCTAATATGCTAATATGCTAATATGCTAATATGCTAATATGCTAATATGCTAATATGCTAATATGATATGCTAATATGCTAATATGCTAATACGCTAATATGCTAACACGCTATACTAACATGCTAATATGCTAATATGCTAATATGCTAATATGCTAATATGCTATGCTAATATGCTAAGATGCTAATATGCTAAGATGCTAATATGCTATGCTAATATGCTAATATGCTAATACGCTAATATGCTAACACGCTATGCTAATATGCTAATATGCTATGGTAATATGCTAATATACTAATATGCTAATATGCTAATATGCTAATATGCTAATATGCTAATATGCTAATATGCTATGCTAATATACTATGCTAATATGCTAATATGCTAATGTGCTAATATGCTAATATGCTATGCTAATATGCTAATATGCTAATATGCTAACATGCTATGCTAATATACTAATATGCTATTATGCTATGCTAATATGCTATGCTAATATGCTAATATGCTAATACGCTATGCTAACACGCTATGCTAATATGCTATGCTAATATGCTAATATGCTAATATACTATGCTAATATGCTAATACGCTAATATGCTAATACGCTAATATGCTAATATGCTAATATGCTAATATGCTAATATGCTAATATGCTAATATGCTATGCTAATATGCTAATATGCTAATATGCTAATACGCTAATTTGCTAACACGCTATGCTAACACGCTATGCTAATATGCTAATATGCTAATATGCTAATATGCTAATATGCTATGCTAATATGCTAATATGCTAATACGCTAATATGCTAATATTGAATGCTAATATGCTAATATGCTAATACGCTAATATGTTATGCTATGCTAATATACTATTATGCTAATATGCTAATATGTTAATATGCTAATATGCTATGCTAATGTGCTAATATGCTAATATGCTAACACGCTATGCTAATATGCTAATATGCTAATATGCTAATACGCTATGCTAACACGCTATGCTAATATGCTAATATGCTAATATGCTAATATGCTAAGATGCTATGCTAATATGCTAACATACTAATATGTTAACATGCTAATACGCTAAGCTAATATGCTAATATGCTAATATGCTAATATGCTAATATGCTATGTTAATATGCTAATATGCTAATATGCTAATATGCTAATATGCTATGCTAATATGCTAATATGCTATGCTAATATGTTAATATGCTAATACGCTAATATGCTAACACGCTATGCTAATATGCTAATATGCTAATATGCTAATATGCTATGCTAATATGCTAATATGCTAATACGCTAATATGCTAACACGCTATGCTAATATGCTAATATGCTAATATGCTAATATGCTAATATGCTAATATGCTAATATGCTATGCTAATATGCTAATATGCTAATACGCTAATATGCTAACACGCTATGCTAATATGCTAATATGCTAATATGCTAATATGCTAACACGCTAATATGCTAATATGCTAACACGCTATGCTAATATGCTAATATGCTATGCTAATATGCTAATATGCTAATCCGCTAATATAACACACTATGCTAATATGCTAATATGCTAATATGCTAATATGCTAACACGCTATGCTAATATGCTAATATGCTAATATGCTAATATGGTATGCTAATATGCTAATATGCTAATACGCTAATATGCTAACACGCTATGCTAATATGCTAATATGCTATGCTAATATGCTAATATGCTAATATGCTAATATGCTAATATGCTAATATGCTAATATGCTATGTTAATATGCTAATATGCTAATATGCTATGTTAATATGCTAATATGCTAATATGCTAATACGCTAATATGCTAACACGCTATGCTAATATGCTAATATGCTAATATGCTAATATACTAATATGCTAATATGCTATGCTAATATGCTAATATGCTAATACGCTAATATGCTAACACGCTATGCTAATATGCTAATATGCTAATATGCTAATATGCTAATATGCTATGCTAATATGTTAATATGCTAATACGCTATGCTAACACACTATGCTAATATGCTAATATGCTAATATGCTAATATGCTATGTTAATACGCTAATATGCTAACACGCTATGCTAATATGCTAATATGCTAATATGCTAATATGCTAATATGCTATGCTAATATGCTAATATGCTAATATGCTAATATGCTATGCTAATATGCTAATATGCTAATATGCTAACACGCTATGCTAATATGCTAATATGCTAATATGCTAATATGCTAATATGCTAATATGCTATGCTAATATGCTAATATGCTAATACGCTAATATGCTAACACGCTATGCTAATATGCTAATATGCTATGCTAATATGCTAATATGCTAATATGCTAATATGCTAATATGCTATGTTAATATGCTAATATGCTAATATGCTATGTTAATATGCTAATATGCTAATATGCTAATACGCTAATATGCTAACACGCTATGCTAATATGCTAATATGCTAATATGCTAATATACTAATATGCTAATATGCTATGCTAATATGCTAATATGCTAATATGCAAATATGCTAACACGCTATGCTAATATGCTAATATGCTAATTTGCTAATATGCTAATATGCTAATATGCTAACATGCTATGCTAATATGCTAATATGCTAATATGCTATGCTAATATGCTATGCTAATATGCTAATATTCTAATACGCTAATATGCTAACACGCTATACTAATATGCTAATATGCTATGCTAATATGCTATGCTAATATGCTAATATGCTAGTATACTAATATGCTAATATGCTAATATGCTAATATGCTAATATGCTAATATGCTAATATGCTATGCTAATATGCTAATATGCTAATCTGCTAATATAACACGCTATACTAATATGCTAATATACTAATATGCTAACACGCTATGCTAATATACTAAGATGCTATGCTAATATGCTAATATGATATGCTAATATGCTAATATGCTATGCTAATATGCTAATATGCTAATATGCTAATACGCTATGCTAACACGCTATGCTAATATGCTAATATGCTAATATGCTAATATGCTAAGATGCTATGCTAATATGCTAACATACTAATATGTTAACATGCTAATACGCTAAGCTAATATGCTAATATGCTAATATGCTAATATGCTAATATGCTATGTTAATATGCTAATATGCTAATATGCTAATATGCTAATATGCTATGCTAATATGCTAATATGCTATGCTAATATGTTAATATGCTAATACGCTAATATGCTAACACGCTATGCTAATATGCTAATATGCTAATATGCTAATATGCTATGCTAATATGCTAATATGCTAATACGCTAATATGCTAACACGCTATGCTAATATGCTAATATGCTAATATGCTAATATGCTAATATGCTAATATGCTAATATGCTATGCTAATATGCTAATATGCTAATACGCTAATATGCTAACACGCTATGCTAATATGCTAATATGCTAATATGCTAATATGCTAACACGCTAATATGCTAATATGCTAACACGCTATGCTAATATGCTAATATGCTATGCTAATATGCTAATATGCTAATCCGCTAATATAACACACTATGCTAATATGCTAATATGCTAATATGCTAATATGCTAACACGCTATGCTAATATGCTAATATGCTAATATGCTAATATGGTATGCTAATATGCTAATATGCTAATACGCTAATATGCTAACACGCTATGCTAATATGCTAATATGCTATGCTAATATGCTAATATGCTAATATGCTAATATGCTAATATGCTAATATGCTAATATGCTATGTTAATATGCTAATATGCTAATATGCTATGTTAATATGCTAATATGCTAATATGCTAATACGCTAATATGCTAACACGCTATGCTAATATGCTAATATGCTAATATGCTAATATACTAATATGCTAATATGCTATGCTAATATGCTAATATGCTAATACGCTAATATGCTAACACGCTATGCTAATATGCTAATATGCTAATATGCTAATATGCTAATATGCTATGCTAATATGTTAATATGCTAATACGCTATGCTAACACACTATGCTAATATGCTAATATGCTAATATGCTAATATGCTATGTTAATACGCTAATATGCTAACACGCTATGCTAATATGCTAATATGCTAATATGCTAATATGCTAATATGCTATGCTAATATGCTAATATGCTAATATGCTAATATGCTATGCTAATATGCTAATATGCTAATATGCTAACACGCTATGCTAATATGCTAATATGCTAATATGCTAATATGCTAATATGCTAATATGCTATGCTAATATGCTAATATGCTAATACGCTAATATGCTAACACGCTATGCTAATATGCTAATATGCTATGCTAATATGCTAATATGCTAATATGCTAATATGCTAATATGCTATGTTAATATGCTAATATGCTAATATGCTATGTTAATATGCTAATATGCTAATATGCTAATACGCTAATATGCTAACACGCTATGCTAATATGCTAATATGCTAATATGCTAATATACTAATATGCTAATATGCTATGCTAATATGCTAATATGCTAATATGCAAATATGCTAACACGCTATGCTAATATGCTAATATGCTAATTTGCTAATATGCTAATATGCTAATATGCTAACATGCTATGCTAATATGCTAATATGCTAATATGCTATGCTAATATGCTATGCTAATATGCTAATATTCTAATACGCTAATATGCTAACACGCTATACTAATATGCTAATATGCTATGCTAATATGCTATGCTAATATGCTAATATGCTAGTATACTAATATGCTAATATGCTAATATGCTAATATGCTAATATGCTAATATGCTAATATGCTATGCTAATATGCTAATATGCTAATCTGCTAATATAACACGCTATACTAATATGCTAATATACTAATATGCTAACACGCTATGCTAATATACTAAGATGCTATGCTAATATGCTAATATGATATGCTAATATGCTAATATGCTATGCTAATATGCTAATATGCTAATACGCTAATATGCTAACACGCTATGCTAATATGCTATGTTAATATGCTAATATGCTAATATGCTAATATGCTAATATGCTATGCTAATATGCATATTCTAATACGCTAATATGCTAACACGCTATGCTAATATGCTAATATGCTAATATGCTAATATGCTATGCTAATATGCTAATATGCTAATACGCTAATATGCTAACACGCTATGCTAATATGCTAATATGCTAATATGCTAATATGCTAATATGCTATGCTAATATGCTATGTTAATACGCTAATATGCTAACACGCTATGCTAATATGCTAATATGCTAATATGCTATGCTAATATGCTAATATGCTAATATGCTAATATGCTAATATGCTATGCAAATATGCAAATATGCTAATATGCTAACACGCTATGCTAATATGCTAATATGCTAATATGCTAATATGCTAATATGCTATGCTAATATGCTAATATGCTAATACGCTAATATGCTAACACGCTATACTAATATGCTAATATGCTAATATGCTAATATACTAATATGCTAATATGCTATGCTAATATGCTAAGATGCTAATATGCTATGCTAATATACTAATATGCTAATACGCTAATATGCTAACATGCTATGCTAATATGCTAATATGCTATGGTAATATGCTAATATGCTAATATGCTATGTTAATGTGCTAATATGCTAATATGCTAATATGCTAATATGCTATGCTAATATGCTAAGATGCTAATATGCTATGCTAATATACTAATATGCTAATACGCTAATATGCTAACATGCTATGCTAATATGCTAATATGCTATGGTAATATGCTAATATGCTAATATGCTATGTTAATGTGCTAATATGCTAATATGCTAATATGCTAATATGCTATGCTAATATGCTAATATGCTAATATGCTAATATGCTAACACGCTATGCTAATATGCTAATATGCTATTATACTAATATGCTAATATGCTAACACGCTATGCTAATATGCTAATATGCTAATATGCTAATATGCTAATATGCTATGCTAATATGCTAATATGCTAATACGCTAATATGCTAACACGCTATGCTAATATGCTATGCTAGTATGCTAATATGCTAATGTGCTAATATGCTAATATGCTATGCTAATATGCTAATATGCTATGCTAATATGCTAATATGCTAATACGCTAATATGCTAACACGCTATGCTAATATATTAATATGCTTATATGCTAATATGCTAATATGCTATGCTAATATACTAATATGCTATGCTAATATGCTAATATGCTAATACGCTAATATGCTAACACGCTATGCTAATATGCTAATATGCTAATATGCTAATATGCAAATATGCTAACACGCTATGCTAATATGCTAATATGCTAATATGCTAATTTGCTAATATGCTAATATGCTAATATGCTAACATGCTATGCTAATATGCTAATATGCTAATATGCTATGCTAATATGCTATGCTAATATGCTAATATGCTAATATGCTAATACGCTATGCTAACACGCTATGCTAATATGCTATGCTAATATGCTAATATGCTAATATACTATGCTAATATGCTAATACGCTAATATGCTAATACGCTAATACGCTAACACGCTATGCTAATATGCTATTATGCTAAGATGCTAATATGCTATGCTAATATGCTAATATGCCAATATGCTAATACGCTAATATGCTAACACGCTATGCTAACACGCTATGCTAATATGCTAATATGCTAATATGCTAATATGCTAATATGCTAATATGCTAATATTCTATGCTAATATGCTAATATGCTAATATGCTAATACGCTAATACGCTAATACGCTAATATGTTAACATGCTATGCTAATATGCTATTATGCTAATATGCTAATATGTTAATATGCTAATATGCTATGCTAATGTGCTAATATGCTAATATGCTAACACGCTATGCTAATATGCTAATATGCTAATATGCTAATATGCTAACACGCTATGCTAATATGCTAATATGCTAATATGCTAATATGCTAATATGCTAATATGCTAATATGCTAATATGCTAATATTCAATGCTAATATGCTAATATGCTAATATGCTAATATGCTAATATGCTAATATGCTAACACGCTATGCTAATATGCTAATATGCTAATATGCTAATTTGCTAATACGCTATGCTAATATGCTAATATGCTAATATGCTAATATGCTAATACGCTAATATGCTAACACGCTATGCTAATATGCTAGTATGCTAATATGCTAATATGCAAACACGCTATGCTAATATGCTAATATGCTAATATGCTAACACGCTATGCTAATATGCTAATAAGCTAATATGCTAATATGCTAACACGCTATGCTAATATGCTAATATGCTAATATGCTAATATGCTAATACGCTAATATGCTAACACGCTATGCTAATATGCTAATATGCTAATATGCCAATATGCTAATATGCTAATATGCTAATATGCTAATATGCTAATATGCTAACACGCTATGCTAATATGCTAATATGCTAATATGCTAATATGCTAATACGCAAATATGGTAACACGCTATGCTAATATGCTATGCTAATATGCTAATATGCTAATATACTATGCTAATATGCTAATATGCTAATACGCCAACACGCTAATATGTTAACATGCTATGCTAATATGCTATTATGCTAATATGCTATGTTAATATGCTAATATGCTATGCTAATGTGTTAATATGCTAATATGCTAACACGCTATGCTAATATGCTAATATGCTAATATGCTAATATGCTAATATGCTAATATGCTAACACGCTATGCTAATATGCTAATATGCTAATATGCTAATATTCTAAAGCTAATATGCTAATATGCTAATACGCTAATATGCTAACACGCTATGCTAATATGCTAATATGCTAATATGCTAATATGCTAATATGCTAATATGCTAATATGCTAATATGCTAATATGCTAATACGCTATGCTAATATGCTAATATGCTAATATGCTAATATGCTAATATGCTATGCTAATATGCTAATATGCTAATACGCTAATATGCTAACACGCTATGCTAATATGCTAATATGCTAGTATGCTAATATCCTAATATGCTAATATGCTAACACGCTATACTAATATGCTAATATGCTAATATGCTAATATGCTATGCTAATATGCTAATATGCTAATATGCTATGCCAACACGCTATGCTAATATGCTAATATGCTAGTATGCTAATATGCTAATATGCTAATATGCTAATACGCTAATATGCTAACACGCTATGCTAATATGCTAATATGCTAGTATGCTAATATGCTAATATGCTAATATGTAATGCTAATATGCTAATATGCTAATACGCTATGCTAACACGCTATGCTAATATGCTAATATGCTAATATGCTAATATGCTAATATGCTAATATGCTATGCTAATATACTAATATGCTATGCTAATATGTTAATATGCTAATACGTTAATATGCTAACACGCTATGCTAATATGCTAATATGCTAATATGCTAATATGCTAATATACTAACACGCTATGCTAATATGCTAATATGCTAATATGCTATGCTAATATGCTAATATGCTAATACGCTAATATGCTATGCTAATATGCTAATATGCTAATACGCTATGCTAACACGCTATGCTAATATGCTAATATGCTAATATGCTAAGATGCTATGCTAATATGCTAATATGCTATGCTAATATGCTATGCTAATATGCTAATACGCTAATATGCTAACACGCTATGCTAATATGCTAATATGCTAATATGCTAATATGCTATGCTAATATGCTAATATGCTAATACGCTAATATGCTAACACGCTATGCTAATATGCTAATATGCTAATATGCTAATATGCTAATATGCTATGCTAATATGCTAATATGCTAATATGCTAATATGCTAACACGCTATGCTAATATGCTAATATGCTAATATGCTAATATGCTAACACGCTATGCTAATATGCTAATATGCTATGCTAATATGCTATGCTAATATGCTATGCTAATATGCTAATATGCTAATCCGCTAATATGCTAACACGCTATGCTAATATGCTAATATGCTAATACGCTAATACGCTATGTTAACATGCTATGCTAATATGCTATTATGCTAATATGCTAATATGTTAATATGCTAATATGCTATGCTAATGTGCTAATATGCTAATATGCTAACACGCTATGCTAATATGCTAATATGCTAATATGCTAATATGCTAACACGCTATACTAATATGCTAATATGCTAATATGCTAATATGCTAATATTCAATGCTAATATGCTAATATGCTAATATGCTAATAAGCTAACACGCTATGCTAATATGCTAATATGCTAATATGCTAATATGCTAATATGCTAACACGCTATGCTAATATGCTAATATGCTAATATGCTAATATGCTAATATTCTATGCTAATATGCTAATATGCTAATATGCTAATACGCTAATACGCTAATACGCTAATATGTTAACATGCTATGCTAATATGCTATTATGCTAATATGCTAATATGTTAATATGCTAATATGCTATGCTAATGTTCTAATATGCTAATATGCTAACACGCTATGCTAATATGCTATGCTAATATGCTAATATGCTAACACGCTATGCTAATATGCTAATATGCTAATATGCTAATATGCTAATATGCTAATATGCTAATATGCTAATATTCAATGCTAATATGCTAATATGCTAATATGCTAATATGCTAATATGCTAATATGCTAATATGCTAATATGCTAACACGCTATGCTAATATGCTAATATGCTAATATGCTAATTTGCTAATACGCTATGCTAATATGCTAATATGCTAATATGCTAATATGCTAATACGCTAATATGCTAACACGCTATGCTAATATGCTAGTATGCTAATATGCTAATATGCAAACACGCTATGCTAATATGCTAATATGCTAATATGCTAATATGCTAACACGCTATACTAATATGCTAATATGCTAATATGCTAATATGCTATGCTAATATGCTAATATGCTAATACGCTATGCCAACACGCTATGCTAATATGCTAATATGCTAGTATGCTAATATGCTAATATGCTAATATGCTAATACGCTAATATGCTAACACGCTATGCTAATATGCTAATATGCTAGTATGCTAATATGCTAATATGCTAATATGCAATGCTAATATGCTAATATGCTAATACGCTATGCTAACACGCTATGCTAATATGCTAATATGCTAATATGCTAATATGCTAATATGCTATGCTAATATACTAATATGCTATGCTAATATGTTAATATGCTAATACGTTAATATGCTAACACGCTATGCTAATATGCTAATATGCTAATATGCTAATATACTAACACGCTATGCTAATATGCTAATATGCTAATATGCTATGCTAATATGCTAATATGCTAATATGCTAATACGCTAATATGCTATGCTAATATGCTAATATGCTAATACGCTATGCTAACACGCTATGCTAATATGCTAATATGCTAATATGCTAAGATGCTATGCTAATATGCTAATATGCTAATATGCTATGCTAATATGCTATGCTAATATGCTAATACGCTAATATGCTAACACGCTATGCTAATATGCTAATATGCTAATATGCTATTATGCTATGCTAATATGCTAATATGCTAATACGCTAATATGCTAACACGCTATGCTAATATGCTAATATGCTAATATGCTAATATGCTAATATGCTATGCTAATATGCTAATATGCTAATACGCTAATATGCTAACACGCTATGCTAATATGCTAATATGCTAATATGCTAATATGCTAACACGCTATGCTAATATGCTAATATGCTATGCTAATATGCTATGCTAATATGCTATGCTAATATGCTAATATGCTAATCCGCTAATATGTTAACACGCTATGCTAATATGCTAATATGCTAATATGCTAACACGCTATGCTAATATGCTAAGATGCTATGCTAATATGCTAATATGCTATGCTAATATGCTAATATGCTAATATGCTAATATGCTAATATGCTATGCTAATATGCTAATATGCTAATACGCTAATATGCTAACACGCTATGCTAATATGCTATGTTAATATGCTAATATGCTAACATGCTAATATGCTAATATGCTAATATGCTATGCTAATATGCATATTCTAATACGCTAATATGCTAACACGCTATGCTAATATGCTATGCTAATATGCTAATATGCTATGCTAATATGCTAATATGCTGACGCTAATATGCTAACACGCTATGCTAATATGCTAATATGCTAATATGCTAATATGCTAATATGCTGTGCTAATATGCTATGTTAATACGCTAATATGCTAACACGCTATGCTAATATGCTAATATGCTAATACGCTAATACGCTATGTTAACATGCTATGCTAATATGCTATTATGCTAATATGCTAATATGTTAATATGCTAATATGCTATGCTAATGTGCTAATATGCTAATATGCTAACACGCTATGCTAATATGCTAATATGCTAATATGCTAATATGCTAACACGCTATACTAATATGCTAATATGCTAATATGCTAATATGCTAATATGCTAATATTCAATGCTAATATGCTAATATGCTAATATGCTAATATGCTAACACGCTATGCTAATATGCTAATATACTAATATGCTAATATGCTAACACGCTATGCTAATATGCTAATATGCTAATATGCTAATATGTTAATATGCTAATATGCTATGCTAATATGCTAATATGCTAATACGCTAATATGCTAACACGCTATGCTAATATGCTAATATGCTAATATGCTAATATACTAATATGCTATGCTAATATACTAATATGCTATGCTAATATGTTAATATGCTAATACATTAATATGCTAACACGCTATGCTAATATGCTAATATGCTAATATGCTAATATGCTAATATACTAACACGCTATGCTAATATGCTAATATGCTAATATGCTAATATGCTATGCTAATATGCTAATATGCTAATACGCTAATATGCTATGCTAATATGCTAATATGCTATGCTAATATGCTAATATGCTAATATGCTAATATGCTAATATGCTAATATGCTATGCTAATATGCTAATATGCTAATACGCTAATATGCTAACACGCTATGCTAATATGCTATGTTAATATGCTAATATGCTAACATGCTAATATGCTAATATGCTAATATGCTATGCTAATATGCATATTCTAATACGCTAATATGCTAACACGCTATGCTAATATGCTAATATGCTAATATGCTAATATGCTATGCTAATATGCTAATATGCTGACGCTAATATGCTAACACGCTATGCTAATATGCTAATATGCTAATATGCTAATATGCTAATATGCTAATATGCTATGCTAATATGCTATGTTAATACGCTAATATGCTAACACGCTATGCTAATATGCTAATATGCTAATACGCTAATACGCTATGTTAACATGCTATGCTAATATGCTATTATGCTAATATGCTAATATGTTAATATGCTAATATGCTATGCTAATGTGCTAATATGCTAATATGCTAACACGCTATGCTAATATGCTAATATGCTAATATGCTAATATGCTAACACGCTATACTAATATGCTAATATGCTAATATGCTAATATGCTAATATTCAATGCTAATATGCTAATATGCTAATATGCTAATATGCTAACACGCTATGCTAATATGCTAATATGCTAATATGCTAATATGCTAACACGCTATGCTAATATGCTAATATGCTAATATGCTAATATGTTAATATGCTAATATGCTATGCTAATATGCTAATATGCTAATACGCTAATATGCTAATACGCTAATATGCTAACACGCTATGCTAATATGCTAATATGCTAATATGCTAATATACTAATATGCTATGCTAATATACTAATATGCTATGCTAATATGTTAATATGCTAATACATTAATATGCTAACACGCTATGCTAATATGCTAATATGCTAATATGCTAATATGCTAATATACTAACACGCTATGCTAATATGCTAATATGCTAATATGCTAATATGCTATGCTAATATGCTAATATGCTAATACGCTAATATGCTATGCTAATATGCTAATATGCTAATACGCTATGCTAACACGCTATGCTAATATGCTAATATGCTAATATGCTAATATGCTAAGATGCTATGCTAATATGCTAATATGCTATGCTAATATGCTATGCTAATATGCTATGCTAATATGCTAATACGCTAATATGCTAACACGGTATGCTAATATGCTAATATGCTAATATGCTAATATGCTATGCTAATATGCTAATATTCTAATACGCTAATATGCTAACACGCTATACTAATATGCTAATATGCTATGCTAATATGCTATGCTAATATGCTAATATGCTAATACGCTAATATGCTAACACGCTATGCTAATATGCTAATATGCTAGTATACTAATATGCTAATATGCTAACACGCTATGCTAATATGCTAATATGCTAATATGCTAATATAACACGCTATACTAATATGCTAATATGCTAATATGCTAACACGCTATGCTAATATACTAAGACGCTATGCTAATATGCTAATATGCTATGCTAATATGCTAATATGCTAATATGCTATGCTAATATGCTAATATGCTAATACGCTAATATGCTAACACGCTATGCTAATATGCTATGTTAATATGCTAATATGCTAATATGCTAATATGCTAATATGCTAATATGCTAATATGCTATGCTAATATGCATATTCTAATACGCTAATATGCTAACACGCTATGCTAATATGCTAATATGCTAATATGCTAATATGCTAATATGCTATGCTAATATGCTAATATGCTAATACGCTAATATGCTAATACGCTAATATGCTAACACGCTATGCTAATATGCTAATATGCTAATATGCTAATATGCTAATATGCTAATATGCTAATATGCTATGCTAATATGCTATGTTAATACGCTAATATGCTAACACGCTATGCTAATATGCTAATATGCTAATATGCTATGCTAATATGCTAATATGCTAATATGCTAATATGCTATGCAAATATGCAAATATGCTAATATGCTAACACGCTATGCTAATATGCTAATATGCTAATATGCTAATATGCTAATATGCTAATATGCTATGCTAATATGCTAATATGCTAATACGCTAATATGCTAACACGCTATACTAATATGCTAATATGCTAATATACTAATATGCTAATATGCTATGCTAATATGCTAAGATGCTAATATGCTATGCTAATATACTAATATGCTAATACGCTAATATGCTAACATGCTATGCTAATATGCTAATATGCTATGGTAATATGCTAATATGCTAATATGCTATGTTAATGTGCTAATATGCTAATATGCTAATATGCTATGCTAATATGCTAATATGCTAATATGCTAATACGCTAATATGCTAACACGCTATGCTAATATGCTAATATGCTATTATACTAATATGCTAATATGCTAACACGCTATGCTAATATGCTAATATGCTAATATGGTAATATGCTAATATGCTAATATGCTATGCTAATATGCTAATATGCTAATACGCTAATATGGTAACACGCTATGCTAATATGCTATGCTAGTATGCTAATATGCTAATGTGCTAATATGCTAATATGCTATGCTAATATGCTAATATGCTAATACGCTAATATGCTAACACGCTATGCTAATATATTAATATGCTTATATGCTAATATGCTAATATGCTATGCTAATATACTAATATGCTATGCTAATATGCTAATATGCTAATACGCTAATATGCTAACACGCTATGCTAATATGCTAATATGCTAATATGCTAATATGCAAATATGCTAACACGCTATGCTAATATGCTAATATGCTAATTTGCTAATATGCTAATATGCTAATATGCTAACATGCTATGCTAATATGCTAATATGCTAATATGCTATGCTAATATGCTATGCTAATATGCTATGCTAATATGCTAATATGCTAATACGCTATGCTAACACGCTATGCTAATATGCTATGCTAATATGCTAATATGCTAATATACTATGCTAATATGCTAATACGCTAATATGCTAATACGCTAATACGCTAACACGCTATGCTAATATGCTAAGATGCTAATATGCTATGCTAATATGCTAATATGCCAATATGCTAATACGCTAATATGCTAACACGCTATGCTAACACGCTATGCTAATATGCTAATATGCTAATATGCTAATATGCTAATATGCTAATATGCTATGCTAATATGCTAATATGCTAATATGCTAATACGCTAATACGCTAATACGCTAATATGTTAACATGCTATGCTAATATGCTATTATGCTAATATGCTAATATGTTAATATGCTAATATGCTATGCTAATGTGCTAATATGCTAATATGCTAACACGCTATGCTAATATGCTAATATGCTAATATGCTAACACGCTATGCTAATATGCTAATATGCTAATATGCTAATATGCTAATATGCTAATATGCTAATATTCAATGCTAATATGCTAATATGCTAATATGCTAATATGCTAATATGCTAACACGCTATGCTAATATGCTAATATGCTAATATGCTAATTTGCTAATACGCTATGCTAATATGCTAATATGCTATGCTAATATGCTAATATGCTAATATGCTAATATGCTAATACGCTAATATGCTAACACGCTATGCTAATATGCTAGAATGGTAATATGCTAATATGCAAACACGCTATGCTAATATGCTAATATGCTAATATGCTAATATGCTAACACGCTATGCTAATATACTAATATGCTAATATGTTAATATGCTAATATGCTAACACGCTATGCTAATATGCTAATATGCTAATATGCTAATATGCTAATATGCTAATACGCTAATATGCTAACATGCTATGCTAATATGCTAATATGCTAATATGCCAATATGCTAATATGCTAATATGCTAATATGCTAACACGCTATGCTAATATGCTAATATGCTAATATGCTAATATGCTAATACGCAAATATGCTAACACGCTATGCTAATATGCTATGCTAATATGCTAATATGCTAATATGCTAATATACTATGCTAATATGCTAATATGCTAATACGCCAACACGCTAATATGTTAACATGCTATGCTAATATGCTATTATGCTAATATGCTATGTTAATATGCTAATATGCTATGCTAATGTGTTAATATGCTAATATGCTAACACGCTATGCTAATATGCTAATATGCTAATATGCTAATATGCTAATATGCTAATATGCTAACACGCTATGCTAATATGCTAATATGCTAATATGCTAATATGCTAATATTCTAAAGCTAATATGCTAATATGCTAATATGCTAATACGCTAATATGCTAACACGCTATGCTAATATGCTAATATGCTAATATGCTAATATGCTAATATGCTAATACGCTATGCTAATATGCTAATATGCTAATATGCTAATATGCTAATATGCTAATATGCTATGCTAATATGCTAATATGCTAATACGCTAATATGCTAACACGCTATGCTAATATGCTAATATGCTAGTATGCTAATATCCTAATATGCTAATATGCTAACACGCTATACTAATATGCTAATATGCTAATATGCTAATATGCTAATATGCTATGCTAATATGCTAATATGCTAATACGCTATGCCAACACGCTATGCTAATATGCTAATATGCTAGTATGCTAATATGCTAATATGCTAATATGCTAATACGCTAATATGCTAATACGCTAATATGCTAACACGCTATGCTAACACGCTATGCTAATATGCTAATATGCTAACACACTATTCTAATATGCTAATATGCTAATATGCTATGCTAATATGCTAATATGCTATGCTAATATGCTAATATGCTAATATGCTAATACACTAATATGCTAATATGCTAATACGCTATGCTAACACGCTATGCTAATATGCTAATATGCTAATATGCTAATATGCTAAGATGCTATGCTAATATGCTAATATGCTATGCTAATATGCTATGCTAATATGCTAATACGCTAATATGCTAACACGCTATGCTAATATGCTAATATGCTAATATGCTAATATGCTATGCTAATATGCTAATATGCTAATACGCTAATATGCTAACACGCTATGCTAACACGCTATGCTAATATGCTAATATGCTAATATGCTAATATGCTATGCTAATATGCTAATATGCTAATACGCTAATATGCTAACACGCTATGCTAATATGCTAATATGCTAATATGCTAATATGCTAACACGCTATGCTAATATGCTAATATGCTATGCTAATATGCTATGCTAATATACTATGCTAATATGCTAATATGCTAATCCGCTAATATGTTAACACGCTATGCTAATATGCTAATATGCTAATATGCTAACACGCTATGCTAATATGCTAAGATGCTATGCTAATATGCTAATATGCTATGCTAATATGCTAATATGCTAATATGCTAATATGCTATGCTAATATGCTAATATGCTAATATGCTAATACGCTAATATGCTAACATGCTAATATGCTATGTTAATATGCTAATATGCTAACATGCTAATATGCTAATATGCTAATATGCTAATATGCTATGCTAATATGCATATTCTAATACGCTAATATGCTAACACGCTATGCTAATATGCTAATATGCTAATATGCTAATATGCTAATATGCTAATATGCTATGCTAATATGCTAATATGCTGACGCTAATATGCTAACACGCTATGCTAATATGCTAATATGCTAATATGCTAATATGCTAATATGCTAATATGCTAATATGCTAATATGCTATGCTAATATGCTATGTTAATATGCTAATATGCTAACACGCTATGCTAATATGCTAATATGCTAATACGCTAATACGCTATGTTAACATGCTATGCTAATATGCTATTATGCTAATATGCTAATATGTTAATATGCTAATATGCTATGCTAATGTGCTAATATGCTAATATGCTAACACGCTATGCTAATATGCTAATATGCTAATATGCTAATATGCTAACACGCTATACTAATATGCTAATATGCTAATATGCTAATATGCTAATATGCTAATATTCAATGCTAATATACTAATATGCTAATATGCTAATATGCTAACACGCTATGCTAATATGCTAATATGCTAATATGCTAATATGCTAACACGCTATGCTAATATGCTAATATGCTAATATGCTAATTTGCTAATACGCTATGCTAATATGCTAATATGCTAATATGCTAATATGTTAACACGCTATGCTAATATGCTAGTATGCTAATATGCTAATATGCTAACACGCTATGCTAATATGCTAATATGCTATGCTAATATGCTAATATGCTAATATGCTAATATGCTATGCTAATATGCTAATATGCTAATACGCTAATATGCTAACACGCTATGCTAATATGCTATGTTAATATGCTAATATGCTAATATGCTAATATGCTAATATGCTAATATGCTAATATGCTATGCTAATATGCATATTCTAATACGCTAATATGCTAACACGCTATGCTAATATGCTAATATGCTAATATGCTAATATGCTATGCTAATATGCTAATATGCTAATACGCTAATATGCTAACACGCTATGCTAATATGCTAATATGCTAATATGCTAATATGCTATGCTAATATGCTAATATGCTAATACGCTAATATGCTAACATGCTATACTAATATGCTAATATGCTAATATACTAATATGCTAATATGCTATGCTAATATGCTAAGATGCTAATATGCTATGCTAATATACTAATATGCTAATACGCTAATATGCTAACATGCTATGCTAATATGCTAATATGCTATGGTAATATGCTAATATGCTAATATGCTAATATACTAATATGCTAATATGCTAATATACTAATATGCTAATATGCTATGCTAATATGCTAAGATGCTAATATGCTATGCTAATATACTAATATGCTAATACGCTAATATGCTAACATGCTATGCTAATATGCTAATATGCTATGGTAATATGCTAATATGCTAATATGCTAATATACTAATATGCTAATATGCTAATATGCTATGCTAATATGCTATGCTAATATGCTAATATGCTAATATGCTAATGTGCTAATATGCTAATATGCTAATATGCTAATACGCTAATATACTAACATGCTATGCTAATATGCTAATATGCTAATATGCTAATATGCTAATATGCTAATATGCTATGCTAATATGCTAATATGCTAATACGCTAATATGCTAACACGCTATACTAATATGCTATGCTAATATGCTAATATACTATGCTAATATGCTAATACGCTAATATGCTAACACGCTATGCTAATATGCTAATATGCTAATATGCTAATATGTTAATATGCTAATATGCTATGCTAATATGCTAATATGCTAATATGCTAATACGCTAATATGCTAACATGCTAATATGCTAACACGCTATGCTAATATGCTAATATGCTAATATGCTAATATGCTATGCTAATATGCTAATATGCTAATATGCTAATACGCTAATATGTTAACATGCTATGCTAATATGCTATTATGCTAATATGCTAATATGCTAATATGCTAACACGCTATGCTAATATGCTAATATGCTATGCTAATATGCTTATATGCTAATATTCTATGCTAATATGCTAATATGCTAATACGCTAATATGCTAACACGCTATACTAATATGCTAATATGCTAATGTGCTAATATGCTAATATGCTAACACACTATGCTAATATGCTAATATGCTAATATGCTAATATGGTAATATACTATGCTAATATGCTAATATGCTAATATGCTAATACGCTATACTAATATGCTAATATGCTAATATGCTAATATGCTAATATGCTAATATTCAATGCTAATATACTAATATGCTAATATGCTAATATGCTAACACGCTATGCTAATATGCTAATATGCTAATATGCTAATATGCTAACACGCTATGCTAATATGCTAATATGCTAATATGCTAATTTGCTAAAACGCTATGCTAATATGCTAATATGCTAATACGCTAATATGTTAACACGCTATGCTAATATGCTAGTATGCTAATATGCTAATATGCTAACACGCTATGCTAATATGCTAATATGCTATGCTAATATGCTAATATGCTAATATGCTAATATGCTATGCTAATATGCTAATATGCTATGCTAATATGCTAATATGCTAATACGCTAATATGCTAACACGCTATGCTAATATGCTATGTTAATATGCTAATATGCTAATATGCTAATATGCTAATATGCTAATATGCTATGCTAATATGCATATTCTAATATGCTAATATGCTAATATGCTATGCTAATATGCTAATATGCTAATATGCTAATATGCTATGCTAATATGCTAATATGCTAATACGCTAATATGCTAACACGCTATGCTAATATGCTAATATGCTAATATGCTAATATGCTATGCTAATATGCTAATATGCTAATACGCTAATATGCTAACATGCTATACTAATATGCTAATATGCTAATATACTAATATGCTAATATGCTATGCTAATATGCTAAGATGCTAATATGCTATGCTAATATACTAATATGCTAATACGCTAATATGCTAACATGCTATGCTAATATGCTAATATGCTATGGTAATATGCTAATATGCTAATATGCTAATATACTAATATGCTAATATGCTAATATGCTATGCTAATATGCTATGCTAATATGCTAATATGCTAATGTGCTAATATGCTAATATGCTAATATGCTAATACGCTAATATACTAACATGCTATGCTAATATGCTAATATGCTAATATGCTAATATGCTAATATGCTAATATGCTATGCTAATATGCTAATATGCTAATACGCTAATATGCTAACACGCTATACTAATATGCTATGCTAATATGCTAATATGCTAATATACTATGCTAATATGCTAATACGCTAATATGCTAACACGCTATGCTAATATGCTAATATGCTAATATGCTAATATGTTAATATGCTAATATGCTATGCTAATATGCTAATATGCTAATATGTTAATAGGCTAATATGCTAACATGCTAATATGCTAACATACTATGCTAATATGCTAATATGCTAATATGCTAATATGCTAATATGCTGTGCTAATATGCTAATATACTAATATGCTAATACGCTAATATGCTAATATGCTAATACGCTATGCTAACACGCTATGCTAATACGCTAATATGCTATGCTAATATGCTAATATGCTAATATTCTAATATGCTAATATGCTATGGTAATACGTTAATACGCTATGTTAACATGCTATGCTAATATGCTATTATGTTAATATGCTAATTGTTAATATGCTAATATGCTATGCTAATGTGCTAATATGCTAATATGCTAACACGCTATGCTAATATGCTAATATGCTAATATGCTAATATGCTAAAACGCCATGCTAATATGCTAATATGCTAATATGCTAATATGCTAATATTCTATGCTAATATACTAATATGCTAATATGCTAAGATGCTATGCTAATATGCTAATATGCTAATACGCTATGCTAACACGCTATGCTAATACGCTAATATGCTATGCTAATATGCTAATATGCTAATACGCTAATATGCTAATATGCTAATACGCTATGCTAACACGCTATGCTAATACGCTAATATGCTATGCTAATATGCTAATATGCTAATATTCTAATATGCTAATATGCTATGGTAATACGTTAATACGCTATGTTAACATGCTATGCTAATATGCTATTACGTTAATATGCTAATATGTTAATATGCTAATATGCTAATATGCTATGCTAATGTGCTAATATGCTAATATGCTAACACGCTATGCTAATATGCTAATATGCTAATATGCTAATATGCTAAAACGCCATGCTAATATGCTAATATGCTAATATGCTAATATGCTAATATGCTAATATGCTAATATTCTATGCTAATATGCTAATATGCTAATATGCTAAGATGCTATGCTAATATGCTAATATGCTAATACGCTATGCTAACACGCTATGCTAATACGCTAATATGCTATGCTAATATGCTAATATGCTAATATGTTAATATGCTAATATGCTAACACGCTAATATGCTAACACGCTATGCTAATATGCTAATATGTTAATATGCTAATATGCTAATATGCTAATATGTTAATATGCTATGCTAATATGCTAATATGCTAATACGCTAATATGTTAACATGCTATGCTAATATGCTATTATGCTAATATGCTAATATGTTAATATGCTAATATGCTATGTTAATGTGCTATGCTAATATGCTAATATGCTATGCTAATATGCTAATATGCTAATATGCTAATACGCTAATATGCTAACACGCTATGCTAATATGCTAATATGCTGGTATACTAATATGCTAATATGCTAACACGATATGCTAATATCCTAATATGCTAATATGCTAATATGCTAATATGCTATGCTAATATGCTAATATGTTAATACGCTAATATGTTAATACGCTAATATGCTAACACGCTATGCTAATATGCTAATATGCTAGTATGCTAATATGCTAATGTGCTAATATGCTAATATGCTATGCTAATATGCTAATATGCTAATACGTTAATATGCTAACACGCTATGCTAATATATTAATATGCTAATATGCTAATATGCTAATATGCTAATATGCTATGCTAATATACTAATATGCTATGCTAATATGCTAATATGCTAATATGCTAATACGCTATGCTAACACGCTATGCTAATATGCTAATATGCTATTATGCTAATATGCTAATATGCTAACACGCTATGCTAATATGCTAATATGCTAATATGCTAATATGCTAATATGCTAATATGCTAATATGCTAACACGCTATGCTAATATGCTAATATGCTAATATGCCAATATGCTAATATGCCAATATGCTAATATGCTAATATGCTAACACGCTATACTAATATGCTAATATGCTAATATGCTAATATGCTTATACGCTAATATGCTAACACGCTATGCTAATATGCTATGCTAATATGCTAATATGCTAATATACTATGCTAATATGCTAACATGCTAATATGCTAACACGCTAATATGTTAACATACTATGCTAATATGCTATTATGCTAATATGCTAATATGTTAATATGCTAATATGCTATGCTAATGTGCTAATATGCTAATATGCTAATATGCTAACACGCTATGCTAATATGCTAATATGCTAATATGCTAATATGCTAATACACTAATATGCTAACACGCTATGCTAATATGCTAATATGCTAATATGCTAATATGCTATGCTAATACACTAATATGCTATGCTAATATGCTAATACGCTAATATGCTAACACGCTATGCTAATATGCTAATATGCTATGCTAATATGCTAATATGCTAATATGCTAACACGCTATGCTAATATGCTAATATGCTAATATGCTAATATGCTATGCTAATATGCTAATATGCTAATACGCTAATATGCTAATACGCTAATATGCTATGCTAATATGCATATTCTAATACGCTAATATGCTATGCTAATATGCTAATATGCTAATACGTTAAATGCTAACACGCTATGCTAATATGCTAATATGCTAATATGCTATGCTAATATGCTAATATGCTAATACGCTAATATGCTAACACGCTATGCTAATATGCTAATATGCTATGCTAATATGCTAATATGCTAATATGCTAACACGCTATGCTAATATGCTAATATGCTAATATGCTAATATGCTATGCTAATATGCATATTCTAATACGCTAATATGCTAACACGCTATGCTAATATGCTAATATGCTAATATGCTAATATGCTATGCTAATATGCTATGCTAATACGTTAATATGCTAACACGCTATGCTAATATGCTAATATGCTAATATGCTAATATGCTAATATGCTATGCTAATATGCTATGTTAATACGCTAATATGCTAACACGCTATGCTAATATGCTAATATGCTAATATGCTATGCTAATATGCTAATATGCTAATATGCTAATATGCTATGCAAATATGCAAATATGCTAATATGCTAACACGCTATGCTAATATGCTAATATGCTAATATGCTAAAATGCTAATATGCTATGCTAATATGCTAATATGCTAATACGCTAATATGCTAACACGCTATACTAATATGCTAATATGCTAATATACTAATATGCTAATATGCTATGCTAATATGCTAAGATACTAATATGCTATGCTAATGTACTAATATACTAATACGCTAATATGCTAACATGCTATGCTTATATGCTAATATGCTATGGTAATATGCTAATATGCTAATATGCTAATATACTAATATGCTAATATGCTAATATGCTATGCTAATATGCTATGCTAATATGCTAATATGCTAATATGCTAATATGCTAATATGCTAATATGCTAATATGCTATGCTAATATGCTAATATGCTAATACGCTAATATGCTAACACGCTATGCTAATATGCTATGCTAATATGCTAATATGCTAATATACTATGCTAATATGCTAATACGCTAATATGCTAACACGCTATGCTAATATGCTAATATGCTAATATGCTAATATGTTAATATGCTAATATGCTATGCTAATATGCTAATATGCTAATACGCTAATATGCTAACATGCTAATATGCTAACACGCTATGCTAATATGCTAATATGCTAATATGCTAATATGCTAATATGCTATGCTAATATGCTAATATGCTAATATGCTAATACGCTATGTTATGCTATGCTAATATGCTATTATGCTAATATGCTAATATGCTAATATGCTAATATGCTAACACGCTATGCTAATATGCTAATATGCTATGCTAATATGCTTTTATGCTAATATTCTATGCTAATATGCTAATATGCTAATACGCTAATATGCTAACACGCTATGCTAATATGCTAATATGCTAATGTGCTAATATGCTAATATGCTAACACACTATGCTAATATGCTAATATGCTAATATGCTAATATGCTAATATGCTATGCTAACATGCTATGCTAATATGCTAATATGCTAATATGTTAATATGCTAATATGCTAACACGCTAATATGCTAACACGCTATGCCAATACGCTAATATGCTATGCTAATATGCTAATATGCTAATATTCTAATATGCTAATATGCTATGGTAATACCTTAATATGCTATGTTAACATGCTATGCTAATATGCTATTATGTTAATATGCTAATATGTTAATATGCTAATATGCTATGCTAATGTGCTAATATGCTAATATGCTAACACGCTATGCTAATATGCTAATATGCTAATATGCTAATATGCTAAAACGCCATGCTAATATGCTAATATGCTAATATGCTAATATTCTATGCTAATATGCTAATATGCTAATATGCTAAGATGCTATGCTAATATGCTAATATGCTATGCTAATATGCTAATATGCTAATATATTAATATGCTAATATGCTAACACGCTAATATGCTAACACGCTATGCTAATATGCTAATATGTTAATTTGCTAATATGCTAATATGCTAATATGCTAATATGCTAATATGCTATGCTAATATGCTAATATGCTAATACGCTAATATGTTAACATGCTATGCTAATATGCTATTATGCTAATATGTTAACATGCTATGCTAATATGCTATTATGCTAATATGCTAAAATGTTAATATGCTAATATGCTATGTTAATGTGCTAATATGCTATGCTAATATGCTAATATGCTATGCTAATATGCTAATATGCTAATATGCTAATACGCTAATATGCTAACACGCTATGCTAATATGCTAATATGCTAGTATACTAATATGCTAATATGCTAACACGCTATGCTAATATGCTAATATGCTAATATGCTAATATGCTAATATGCTAATATACTATGCTAATATGCTAATACGCTAATATGCTAACACGCTATGCTAATATGCTAATATGCTAATATGCTAATATGTTAATATGCTAATATGCTATGCTAATATGCTATGCTAATATGCTAATACGCTAATATGCTAACATGCTAATATGCTAACACGCTATGCTAATATGCTAATATGCTAATATGCTAATATGCTATGCTAATATGCTAATATGCTAATACGCTAATATGTTAACATGCTATGCTAATATGCTATTATGCTATGCTAATATGCTAATATGCTAATATGCTAACACGCTATGCTAATATGCTAATATGCTATGCTAATATGCTTATATGCTAATATTCTATGCTAATATGCTAATGTGCTAATATGCTAATACGCTAATATGCTAACACGCTATGCTAATATGCTAATATGCTAATGTGCTAATATGCTAATATGCTAACACACTATGCTAATATGCTAATATGCTAATATGCTAATATGCTAATATGCTATGCTAATATGCTAATATGCTAATATGCTAATACGCTAATATGCTAATATGCTAATACGCTATGCTAACACGCTATGCTAATACGCTAATATGCTATGCTAATATGCTAATATGCTAATATTCTAATATGCTAATATGCTATGGTAATACGTTAATACGCTATGTTAACATGCTATGCTAATATGCTATTATGTTAATATGCTAATTGTTAATATGCTAATATGCTATGCTAATGTGCTAATATGCTAATATGCTAACACGCTATGCTAATATGCTAATATGCTAATATGCTAATATGCTAAAACGCCATGCTAATATGCTAATATGCTAATATGCTAATATGCTAATATGCTAATATTCTATGCTAATATGCTAATATGCTAATATGCTAATATGCTAAGATGCTATGCTAATATGCTAATATGCTAATACGCTATGCTAACACGCTATGCTAATACGCTAATATGCTATGCTAATATGCTAATATGCTAATATGCTAATATGCTAATATGCTAATACGCTATGCTAACACGCTATGCTAATACGCTAATATGCTATGCTAATATGCTAATATTCTAATATGCTAATATGCTATGGTAATACGTTAATACGCTATGTTAACATGCTATGCTAATATGCTATTACGTTAATATGCTAATATGTTAATATGCTAATATGCTAATATGCTATGCTAATGTGCTAATATGCTAATATGCTAACACGCTATGCTAATATGCTAATATGCTAATATGCTAATATGCTAAAACGCCATGCTAATATGCTAATATGCTAATATGCTAATATGCTAATATGCTAATATTCTATGCTAATATGCTAATATGCTAATATGCTAATATGCTAAGATGCTATGCTAATATGCTAATATGCTAATACGCTATGCTAACACGCTATGCTAATACGCTAATATGCTATGCTAATATGCTAATATGCTAATATGTTAATATGCTAATATGCTAACACGCTAATATGCTAACACGCTATGCTAATATGCTAATATGTTAATATGCTAATATGCTATGCTAATATGCTAATATGCTAATACGCTATGTTAACATGCTATGCTAATATGCTATTATGCTAATATGCTAATATGTTAATATGCTAATATGCTATGTTAATGTGCTATGCTAATATGCTAATATGCTATGCTAATATGCTAATATGCTAATATGCTAATACGCTAATATGCTAACACGCTATGCTAATATGCTAATATGCTAGTATACTAATATGCTAATATGCTAACACGCTATGCTAATATGCTAATATGCTAATATGCTAATATGCTAATATGCTATGCTAATATGCTAATATGTTATTACGCTAATATGCTAACACGCTATGCTAATATGCTATGCTAGTATGCTAGTATGCTAATATGCTAATGTGCTAATATGCTAATATGCTATGCTAATATGCTAATATGCTAATACGTTAATATGCTAACACGCTATGCTAATATATTATGCTAATATGCTAATATGCTAATATGCTATGCTAATATACTAATATGCTATGCTAATATGCTAATTTGCTAATACGCTATGCTAACACGCTATGCTAATATGCTAATATGCTATTATGCTAATATGCTAATATGCTAACACGCTATGCTAATATGCTAATATGCTAATATGCTAATATGCTAATATGCTAATATGCTAATATGCTAATATGCTAACACGCTATGCTAATATGCTAATATGCTAATATGCCAATATGCTAATATGCCAATATGCTAATATGCTAATATGCTAATATGCTAACACGCTATACTAATATGCTAATATGCTAATATGCTTATACGCTAATATGCTAATACGTTAATATGCTAACACGCTATGCTAATATATTATGCTAATATGCTAATATGCTAATATGCTATGCTAATATACTAATATGCTATGCTAATATGCTAATTTGCTAATACGCTATGCTAACACGCTATGCTAATATGCTAATATGCTATTATGCTAATATGCTAATATGCTAACACGCTATGCTAATATGCTAATATGCTAATATGCTAATATGCTAATATGCTAATATGCTAATATGCTAACACGCTATGCTAATATGCTAATATGCTAATATGCCAATATGCTAATATGCCAATATGCTAATATGCTAATATGCTAATATGCTAACACGCTATACTAATATGCTAATATGCTAATATGCTTATACGCTAATATGCTAACACGCTATGCTAATATGCTATGCTAATATGCTAATATGCTAATATACTATGCTAATATGCTAACATGCTAATATGCTAACACGCTAATATGTTAACATACTATGCTAATATGCTATTATGCTAATATGCTAATATGTTAATATGCTAATATGCTATGCTAATGTGTTAATATGCTAATATGCTAATATGCTAACACGCTATGCTAATATGCTAATATGCTAATATGCTAATACACTAATATGCTCACGCTATGCTAATATGCTAATATGCTAATATGCTAATATGCTATGCTAATACACTAATATGCTATGCTAATATGCTAATACGCTAATATGCTAACACGCTATGCTATTATGCTAATATGCTATGCTAATATGCTAATATGCTAATATGCTAATATGCTAATATGCTAACACGCTATGCTAATATGCTAATATGCTAATATGCTAATATGCTATGCTAATATGCTAATATGCTAATACGCTAATATGCTATGCTAATATGCTAATATGCTAATACGCTATGCTAACACGCTATGCTAATATGCTAATATGCTAATATGCTAATATGCTAATATGCTAATATGCTATGCTAATATGCATATTCTAATACGCTAATATGCTAACACGCTATGCTAATATGCTAATATGCTAATATGCTAATATGCTATGCTAATATGCTAATATGCTAATACGCTAATATGCTAACACGCTATGCTAATATGCTAATATGCTAATATGCTAATATGCTAATATGCTATGCTAATATGCTATGTTAATACGCTAATATGCTAACACGCTATGCTTATATGCTAATATGCTAATATGCTAATATGCTATGCTAATATGCTAATATGCTAATATGCTAATATGCTATGCAAATATGCAAATATGCTAATATGCTAACACGCTATGCTAATATGCTAATATGCTAATATGCTAATATGCTAATATGCTATGCTAATATGCTAATATGCTAATACGCTAATATGCTAACACGCTATACTAATATGCTAATATGCTAATATACTAATATGCTAATATGCTATGCTAATATGCTAAGATGCTAATATGCTATGCTAATATACTAATATGCTAATACGCTAATATGCTAACATGCTATGCTAATATGCTAATATGCTATGGTAATATGCTAATATGCTAATATGCTAATATACTAATATGCTAATATACTAATATGCTAATATGCTAATATGCTATGCTAATATGCTATGCTAATATGCTAATATGCTAATGTGCTAATATGCTAATATGCTAATATGCTAATATGCTAACACGCTATGCTAATATGCTAATATGCTAATATGCTAATATGCTAATATGCTATGCTAATATGCTAATATGCTAATACGCTAATATGCTAACACGCTATGCTAATATGCTATGCTAATATGCTAATATGCTAATATACTATGCTAATATGCTAATACGCTAATATGCTAACACGCTATGCTAATATGCTAATATGCTAATATGCTAATATGTTAATATGCTAACACGCTATGCTAATATGCTAATATGCTAATATGCTAATATGCTAATATGCTATGCTAATATGCTAATATGCTAATACGCTAATATGTTATGCTATGCTAATATGCTATTATGCTAATATGCTAATATGCTAATATGCTAATATGCTAACACGCTATGCTAATATGCTAATATGCTATGCTAATATGCTTATATGCTAATATTCTATGCTAATATGCTAATATGCTAATATGCTAATATGCTAATACGCTAATATGCTAACACGCTATGCTAATATGCTAATATGCTAATGTGCTAATATGCTAATATGCTAATGTGCTAATATGCTAATATGCTAATATGCTAATATGCTAATATGCTAATATGCTATGCTAATATGCTATGCTAATATGCTAATATGTTAATATGCTAATATGCTAACACGCTAATATGCTAACACGCTATGCCAATACGCTAATATGCTATGCTAATATGCTAATATGCTAATATTCTAATATGCTAATATGCTATGGTAATACGTTAATACGCTATGTTAACATGCTATGCTAATATGCTATTATGTTAATATGCTAATATGTTAATATGCTAATATGCTATGCTAATGTGCTAATATGCTAATATGCTAACACGCTATGTTAATATGCTAATATGCTAATATGCTAATATGCTAAAACGCCATGCTAATATGCTAATATGCTAATATGCTAATATGCTAATATTCTATGCTAATATGCTAATATGCTAATATGCTAAGATGCTATGCTAATATGCTAATATGCTAATATGCTAATACGCTATGCTAACACGCTATGCTAATATGCTAATATGCTATGCTAATATGCTAATATGCTAATATGTTAATATGCTAATATGCTAACACGCTATGCTAATATGCTAATATGTTAATATGCTAATATGCTAATATGCTAATATGCTAATATGCTAATATGCTATGCTAATATGCTAATATGCTAATACGCTAATATGTTAACATGCTATGCTAATATGCTATTATGCTAATATGCTAATATGTTAACATGCTATGCTAATATGCTATTATGCTAATATGCTAATATGTTAATATGCTAATATGCTATGTTAATGTGCTAATATGCTAATATGCTAATATGCTATGCTAATATGCTAATATGCTAATATGCTAATACGCTAATATGCTAACACGCTATGCTAATATGCTAATATGCTAGTATACTAATATGCTAATATGCTAACACGCTATACTAATATGCTAATATGCTAATATGCTAATATGCTAGGCTAATATGCTATGTTAATACGCTAATATGCTAACACGCTATGCTAATATGCTAATATGCTAATATGCTAATATGCTAGGCTAATATGCTATGTTAATACGCTAATATGCTAACACGCTATGCTAATATGCTAATATGCTAGTATGCTAATATGCTAATGTGCTAATATGCTAATATGCTATGCTAATATGCTAATATGCTAATATGCTAATACGTTAATATGCTAACACGCTATGCTAATATATTAATATGCTAATATGCTAATATGCTAATATGCTAATATGCTATGCTAATATACTAATATGCTATGCTAATATGCTAATATGCTAATACGCTATGCTAACACGCTATGCTAATATGCTAATATGCTATTATGCTAATATGCTAATATGCTAACACGCTATGCTAATATGCTAATATGCTAATATGCTAATATGCTAATATGCTAATATGCTAATATGCTAACACGCTATGCTAATATGCTAATATGCTAATATGCCAATATGCTAATATGCCAATATGCTAATATGCTATGTTAATACGCTAATATGCTAACACGCTATGCTAATATGCTAATATGCTAATATGCTATGCTAATATGCTAATATGCTAATATGCTAATATGCTAATATGCTAATATGCTAATATGCTATGCTAATATGCTAATATGCTAATATGCTAACACGCTATGCTAATATGCTAATATGCTAATATGCTAATATGCTAATATGCTATGCTAATATGCTAATATGCTAATACGCTAATATGCTAATATGCTATGCTAATATGCTATGCTAATATGCTAAGATGCTAATATGCTGATGCTAATATGCTAAGATGCTAATATGCTATGCTAATATGCTAATATGCTAATACGCTAATATGCTAACACGCTATGCTAATATGCTAATATGCTATGGTAATATGCTAATATACTAATATGCTAATATGCTAATATGCTAATATGCTAATATGCTATGCTAATATGCTATGCTAATATGCTAATATGCTAATGTGCTAATATGCTAATATGCTAATATGCTAATATGCTAATATGCTAATATGCTAATATGCTAACATGCTATGCTAATATACTAATATGCTAATATGCTATGCTAATATGCTATGCTAATATGCTAATATGCTAATACGCTATGCTAACACGCTATGCTAATATGCTATGCTAATATGCTAATATGCTAATATACTATGCTAATATGCTAATATGCTAATATGCTAATATGCTAATATGCTAATACGCTAATATGCTAACACGCTATGCTAATATGCTAATATGCTAATATGCTAATATGCTATGCTAATATGCTAATATGCTAATATGCTAATACGCTAATATGCTAACACGCTATGCTAACACGCTATGCTAATATGCTAATATGCTAATATGCTAATATGCTAATATGCTATGCTAATATGTTAATATGCTAATACGCTAATATGCTAATATTGAATGCTAATATGCTAATATGCTATTATGCTAATATGCTAATATGTTAATATGCTAATATGCTATGCTAATGTGCTAATATGCTAATATGCTAATATGCTAACACGCTATGCTAATATGCTAACACGCTAATATGCTAATATGCTAATATGCTAACACGCTATGCTAATATGCTAATATGCTAATATGCTAATATGCTAATATTGAATGCTAATATGCTAATATGCTAATATGCTAATACGCTAATATGCTAACACGCTATGCTAATATGCTAATATGCTAATATGCTAATATGCTAATTTGCTAATACGCTATGCTAATATGCTAATATGCTAATATGCTAATATGCTAATACGCTAATATGCTAACACGCTATGCTAATATGCTAGTATGCTAATATGTTAACACGGTATGCTAATATGCTAATATGCTAATATGCTAATATGCTAATATGCTAATATACTATGCTAATATGCTAATATGCTAATACGATAATATACTAATACGATAATATGCTAATACGATATGCTAACACGCTATGTTAATATGCTAATATGCTAATATGCTAATATGCTAATATGCTATGCTAATATACTAATATGCTATGCTAATATGCTAATATGCTAATATGCTAATACACTAATATGCTAACACGCTATGCTAATATGCTAATATGCTAATATGCTAATATGCTAACACGCTAAGGTAATATGCTAATATGCTAATTTGCTAATATGCTAATATGCTAATACGCTAATATGCTAACACGCTATGCTAATATGCTAATATGCTAATATGCCAATATGTTAATATGCTAATATGCTAATATGCTAACACGCTATGCTAATATGCTAATATGCTAATATGCTAATACGCAAATATGGTAACACGCTATGCTAATATGCTATGCTAATATGCTAATATGCTAATATACTATGCTAATATGCTAATATGCTAATACGCTAACACGCTAATATGTTAACATGCTATGCTAATATGCTATTATGCTAATATGCTATGTTAATATGCTAATATGCTATGCTAATGTGTTAATATGCTAATATGCTAACACGCTATGCTAATATTCTAATATGCTAATATGCTAATATGCTAATATGCTAACACGCTATGCTAATATGCTAATATGCTAATATGCTAATATTCTATGCTAATATGCTAATATGCTAATACGCTAATATGCTAACACGCTATGCTAATATGCTAATATGCTAATATGCTAATATGTTAATATGCTAATATGCTATGTTAATGTGCTAATATGCTAATATGCTAATATGCTAATATGCTATGCTAATATGCTAATATGCTAATACGCTATGCTAACACGCTATGCTAATATGCTAATATGCTAGTATACTAATATGCTAATATGCTAACACGCTATGCTAATATGCTAATATGCTAATATGCTAATATGCTAATATGCTAATATGCTAATATGCTATGCTAATATGCTAATATGCTAATACGCTATGCTAACACGCTATGCTAATATGCTAATATGCTAGTATGCTAATATGCTAATGTGCTAATATGCTAATATGCTATGCTAATATGCTAATATGCTAATATGCTAATACGCTAATATGCTAATACGCTAATATGCTAACACGCTATGCTAATATATTAATATGCTAATATGCTAATATGCTAATATGCTATGCTAAAATACTAATATGCTATGCTAATATGCTAATATGCTAATACGCTAATATGCTAACACGCTATGCTAATATGCTAATATGCTATTATGCTAATATGCTAATATGCTAACACGCTATGCTAATATGCTAATATGCTAATATGCTAATATGCTAATACGCTAATATGCTAACACGCTATGCTAACATGCTAATATGCTAATATGCCAATATGCTATGCCAATATGCTAATATGCTAATATGCTAATATGCTAACACGCTATACTAATATGCTAATATGCTAATATGCTAATATGCTTATACGCTAATATGCTAACACGCTATGCTAATATGCTATGCTAATATGCTAATATGCTAATATACTATGCTAATATGCTAACATGCTAATATGCTAACACGCTAATATATTAACATACTATGCTAATATGCTATTATGCTAATATGCTAATATGTTAATATGCTAATATGCTATGCTAATGTGCTAATATGCTAATATGCTAATATGCTAACACGCTATGCTAATATGCTAATATGCTAATATGCTAATATACTAATACACTAATATGCTAACACGCTATGCTAATATGCTAATATGCTAATATGCTAATATGCTATGCTAATACACTAATATGCTATGCTAATATGCTAATACGCTAATATGCTAACACGCTATGCTAATATGCTAATATGCTATGCTAATATGCTAATATGCTAACACGCTATGCTAATATGCTAATATGCTAATATGCTAATATGCTAATATGCTATGCTAATATGCTAATATGCTAATACGCTAATATGCTATGCTAATATGCTAATATGCTAATACGCTATGCTAACACGCTATGCTAATATGCTAATATACTAATATGCTAATATGCTAATATGCTAAGATGCTATGCTAATATGCTAACATACTAATATGTTAATATGCTAATACGCTAAGCTAATATGCTAATATGCTAATATGCTAATATGCTAATATGCTATGCTAATATGCTAATATGCTAATATGCTATGCTAATATGCTAATATGCTATGCTAATATGTTAATATGCTAATACGCTAATATGCTAACACGCTATGCTAATATGCTAATATGCTAATATGCTAATATGCTAATATGCTATGCTAATATGCTAATATGCTAATATGCTAATACGCTAATACGCTAATATGCTAACACGCTATGCTAATATGCTAATATGCTAATATGCTAATATGCTATGCTAATATGCTAATATGCTAATACGCTAATATGCTAACACGCTATGCTAATATGCTAATATGCTAATATGCTAATATGCTAACACGCTATGCTAATATGCTAATATGCTATGCTAATATGCTAATATGCTAATCCGCTAATATGTTAACACACTATGCTAATATGCTAATATGCTAATATGCTAATATGCTAACACGCTATGCTAATATGCTAATATGCTAATATGCTAATATGGTATGCTAATATGCTAATATGCTAATACGCTAATATGCTAACACGCTATGCTAATATGCTAATATACTATGCTAATATGCTAATATGCTAATATGCTAATATGCTAATATGCTATGTTAATATGCTAATATGCTAATATGCTAATACGCTAATATGCTAACACGATATGTTAATATGCTAATATGCTAATATGCTAATATACTAATATGCTAATATGCTATGCTAATATGCTAATATGCTAATACGCTAATATGCTAACACGCTATGCTAATATGCTAATATGCTAATATGCTAATATGCTAATATGCTAATATGCTAATATGCTATGCTAATATGCTAATATGCTAATATGCTAATACGCTATGCTAACATACTATGCTAATATGCTAATATGCTAATATGCTAATATGCTAATATGCTAATATGCTATGTTAATACGCTAATATGCTAACACCCTATGCTAATATGCTAATATGCTAATATGCTAATATGCTAATATGCTATGCTAATATGCTAATATGCTAATATGCTAATATGCTAATATGCTAATATGCTAATATGCTAATATGCTATGCTAATATGCTAATATGCTAATATGCTAACACGCTATGCTAATATGCTAATATGCTAATATGCTAATATGCTATGCTAATATGCTAATATGCTAATACGCTAATATGCTAACACGCTATACTAACATGCTAATATGCTAATATGCTAATATGCTAATACACTAATATGCTCACGCTATGCTAATATGCTAATATGCTAATATGCTAATATGCTATGCTAATACACTAATATGCTATGCTAATATGCTAATACGCTAATATGCTAACACGCTATGCTATTATGCTAATATGCTATGCTAATATGCTAATATGCTAATATGCTAATATGCTAACACGCTATGCTAATATGCTAATATGCTAATATGCTAATATGCTATGCTAATATGCTAATATGCTAATACGCTAATATGCTATGCTAATATGCTAATATGCTAATACGCTATGCTAACACGCTATGCTAATATGCTAATATGCTAATATGCTAATATGCTAATATGCTAATATGCTATGCTAATATGCATATTCTAATACGCTAATATGCTAACACGCTATGCTAATATGCTAATATGCTAATATGCTAATATGCTATGCTAATATGCTAATATGCTAATACGCTGCTATGCTAATATGCTAATATGCTAATATGCTAATATGCTAATATGCTATGCTAATATGCTATGTTAATACGCTAATATGCTAACACGCTATGCTAATATGCTAATATGCTAATATGCTAATATGCTATGCTAATATGCTAATATGCTAATATGCTAATATGCTATGCAAATATGCAAATATGCTAATATGCTAACACGCTATGCTAATATGCTAATATGCTAATATGCTAATATGCTAATATGCTATGCTAATATGCTAATATGCTAATACGCTAATATGCTAACACGCTATACTAATATGCTAATATGCTAATATACTAATATGCTAATATGCTATGCTAATATGCTAAGATGCTAATATGCTATGCTAATATACTAATATGCTAATACGCTAATATGCTAACATGCTATGCTAATATGCTAATATGCTATGGTAATATGCTAATATGCTAATATGCTAATATACTAATATGCTAATATACTAATATGCTAATATGCTAATATGCTATGCTAATATGCTATGCTAATATGCTAATATGCTAATGTGCTAATATGCTAATATGCTAATATGCTAATATGCTAATATGCTAACACGCTATGCTAATATGCTAATATGCTAATATGCTAATATGCTAATATGCTATGCTAATATGCTAATATGCTAATACGCTAATATGCTAACACGCTATGCTAATATGCTATGCTAATATGCTAATATGCTAATATACTATGCTAATATGCTAATACGCTAATATGCTAACACGCTATGCTAATATGCTAATATGCTAATATGCTAATATGTTAATATGCTAACACGCTATGCTAATATGCTAATATGCTAATATGCTAATATGCTAATATGCTATGCTAATATGCTAATATGCTAATACGCTAATATGTTATGCTATGCTAATATGCTAATATGCTAATATGCTAATATGCTAATATGCTAACACGCTATGCTAATATGCTAATATGCTATGCTAATATGCTTATATGCTAATATTCTATGCTAATATGCTAATATGCTAATATGCTAATATGCTAATATGCTAATATGCTAATATGCTAACACGCTATGCTAATATGCTAATATGCTAATGTGCTAATATGCTAATATGCTAATGTGCTAATATGCTAATATGCTAATATGCTAATTTGCTAATATGCTAATATGCTATGCTAATATGCTATGCTAATATGCTAATATGTTAATATGCTAATATGCTAACACGCTAATATGCTAACACGCTATGCCAATACGCTAATATGCTATGCTAATATGCTAATATGCTAATATTCTAATATGCTAATATGCTATGGTAATACGTTAATACGCTATGTTAACATGCTATGCTAATATGCTATTATGTTAATATGCTAATATGTTAATATGCTAATATGCTATGCTAATGTGCTAATATGCTAATATGCTAACACGCTATGTTAATATGCTAATATGCTAATATGCTAATATGCTAAAACGCCATGCTAATATGCTAATATGCTAATATGCTAATATGCTAATATTCTATGCTAATATGCTAATATGCTAATATGCTAAGATGCTATGCTAATATGCTAATACGCTAATATGCTAATACGCTATACTAACACGCTATGCTAATATGCTAATATGCTATGCTAATATGCTAATATGCTAATATGTTAATATGCTAATATGCTAACACGCTATGCTAATATGCTAATATGTTAATATGCTAATATGCTAATATGCTAATATGCTAATATGCTAATATGCTATGCTAATATGCTAATATGCTAATACGCTAATATGTTAACATGCTATGCTAATATGCTATTATGCTAATATGCTAATATGTTAACATGCTATGCTAATATGCTATTATGCTAATATGCTAATATGTTAATATGCTAATATGCTATGTTAATGTGCTAATATGCTAATATGCTAATATGCTATGCTAATATGCTAATATGCTAATATGCTAATACGCTAATATGCTAACACGCTATGCTAATATGCTAATATGCTAGTATACTAATATGCTAATATGCTAACACGCTATACTAATATGCTAATATGCTAATATGCTAATATGCTAATATGCTATGCTAATATGCTATGTTAATACGCTAATATGCTAACACGCTATGCTAATATGCTAATATGCTAGTATGCTAATATGCTAATGTGCTAATATGCTAATATGCTATGCTAATATGCTAATATGCTAATATGCTAATACGTTAATATGCTAACACGCTATGCTAATATATTAATATGCTAATATGCTAATATGCTAATATGCTAATATGCTATGCTAATATACTAATATGCTATGCTAATATGCTAATATGCTAATACGCTATGCTAACACGCTATGCTAATATGCTAATATGCTATTATGCTAATATGCTAATATGCTAACACGCTATGCTAATATGCTAATATGCTAATATGCTAATATGCTAATATGCTAATATGCTAATATGCTAATATGCTAACACGCTATGCTAATATGCTAATATGCTAATATGCCAATATGCTAATATGCCAATATGCTAATATGCTATGTTAATACGCTAATATGCTAACACGCTATGCTAATATGCTAATATGCTAATATGCTAATATGCTATGCTAATATGCTAATATGCTAATATGCTAATATGCTAATATGCTAATATGCTAATATGCTATGCTAATATGCTAATATGCTAATATGCTAACACGCTATGCTAATATGCTAATATGCTAATATGCTAATATGCTAATATGCTATGCTAATATGCTAATATGCTAATACGCTAATATGCTAACACGCTATACTAACATGCTAATATGCTAATATGCTAATATGCTAATATGCTAATATGCTAATATGCTATGCTAATATGCTAAGATGCTAATATGCTGATGCTAATATGCTAAGATGCTAATATGCTATGCTAATATGCTAAAATGCTAATACGCTAATATGCTAACACGCTATGCTAATATGCTAATATGCTATGGTAATATGCTAATATACTAATATGCTAATATGCTAATATGCTAATATGCTAATATGCTATGCTAATATGCTATGCTAATATGCTAATATGCTAATGTGCTAATATGCTAATATGCTAATATGCTAATATGCTAATATGCTAATATGCTAATATGCTAACATGCTATGCTAATATACTAATATGCTAATATGCTATGCTAATATGCTATGCTAATATGCTAATATGCTAATACGCTATGCTAACACGCTATGCTAATATGCTATGCTAATATGCTAATATGCTAATATACTATGCTAATATGCTAATATGCTAATATGCTAATATGCTAATATGCTAATACGCTAATATGCTAACACGCTATGCTAATATGCTAATATGCTAATATGCTAATATGCTATGCTAATATGCTAATATGCTAATATGCTAATACGCTAATATGCTAACACGCTATGCTAACACGCTATGCTAATATGCTAATATGCTAATATGCTAATATGCTAATATGCTATGCTAATATGTTAATATGCTAATACGCTAATATGCTAATATTGAATGCTAATATGCTAATATGCTATTATGCTAATATGCTAATATGTTAATATGCTAATATGCTATGCTAATGTGCTAATATGCTAATATGCTAATATGCTAACACGCTATGCTAATATGCTAACACGCTAATATGCTAATATGCTAATATGCTAACACGCTATGCTAATATGCTAATATGCTAATATGCTAATATGCTAATATTGAATGCTAATATGCTAATATGCTAATATGCTAATACGCTAATATGCTAACACGCTATGCTAATATGCTAATATGCTAATATGCTAATATGCTAATATGCTAATTTGCTAATACGCTATGCTAATATGCTAATATGCTAATATGCTAATATGCTAATACGCTAATATGCTAACACGCTATGCTAATATGCTAGTATGCTAATATGCTAACACGCTATGCTAATATGCTAATATGCTAATATGCTAATATGCTAATATGCTAATATGCTAATATACTATGCTAATATGCTAATATGCTAATACGATAATATACTAATACGATAATATGCTAATACGATAATATGCTAACACGCTATGTTAATATGCTAATATGCTAATATGCTAATATGCTAATATGCTATGCTAATATACTAATATGCTATGCTAATATGCTAATATGCTAATATGCTAATACACTAATATGCTAACATGCTATGCTAATATGCTAATATGCTAATATGCTAATATGCTAACACGCTAAGGTAATATGCTAATATGCTAATTTGCTAATATGCTAATATGCTAATACGCTAATATGCTAACACGCTATGCTAATATGCTAATATGCTAATATGCCAATATGTTAATATGCTAATATGCTAATATGCTAACACGCTTTGCTAATATGCTAATATGCTAATATGCTAATACGCAAATATGGTAACACGCTATGCTAATATGCTATGCTAATATGCTAATATGCTAATATACTATGCTAATATGCTAATATGCTAATACGCTAACACGCTAATATGTTAACATGCTATGCTAATATGCTATTATGCTAATATGCTATGTTAATATGCTAATATGCTATGCTAATGTGTTAATATGCTAATATGCTAACACGCTATGCTAATATTCTAATATGCTAATATGCTAATATGCTAATATGCTAACACGCTATGCTAATATGCTAATATGCTAATATGCTAATATTCTATGCTAATATGCTAATATGCTAATACGCTAATATGCTAACACGCTATGCTAATATGCTAATATGCTAATATGCTAATATGTTAATATGCTAATATGCTATGTTAATGTGCTAATATGCTAATATGCTAATATGCTAATATGCTATGCTAATATGCTAATATGCTAATACGCTATGCTAACACGCTATGCTAATATGCTAATATGCTAGTATACTAATATGCTAATATGCTAACACGCTATGCTAATATGCTAATATGCTAATATGCTAATATGCTAATATGCTAATATGCTATGCTAATATGCTAATATGCTAATACGCTATGCTAACACGCTATGCTAATATGCTAATATGCTAGTATGCTAATATGCTAATGTGCTAATATGCTAATATGCTATGCTAATATGCTAATATGCTAATATGCTAATACGCTAATATGCTAATACGCTAATATGCTAACACGCTATGCTAATATATTAATATGCTAATATGCTAATATGCTAATATGCTATGCTAAAATACTAATATGCTATGCTAATATGCTAATATGCTAATACGCTAATATGCTAACACGCTATGCTAATATGCTAATATGCTATTATGCTAATATGCTAATATGCTAACACGCTATGCTAATATGCTAATATGCTAATATGCTAATATGCTAATACGCTAATATGCTAACACGCTATGCTAACATGCTAATATGCTAATATGCCAATATGCTATGCCAATATGCTAATATGCTAATATGCTAATATGCTAACACGCTATACTAATATGCTAATATGGTAATATGCTAATATGCTTATACGTTAATATGCTAACACGCTATGCTAATATGCTATGCTAATATGCTAATATGCTAATATACTATGCTAATATGCTAACATGCTAATATGCTAACACGCTAATATATTAACATACTATGCTAATATGCTATTATGCTAATATGCTAATATGTTAATATGCTAATATGCTATGCTAATGTGCTAATATGCTAATATGCTAATATGCTAACACGCTATGCTAATATGCTAATATGCTAATATGCTAATATACTAATACACTAATATGCTAACACGCTATGCTAATATGCTAATATGCTAATATGCTAATATGCTATGCTAATACACTAATATGCTATGCTAATATGCTAATACGCTAATATGCTAACACGCTATGCTAATATGCTAATATGCTAATATGCTATGCTAATATGCTAATATGCTAACACGCTATGCTAATATGCTAATATGCTAATATGCTAATATGCTAATATGCTATGCTAATATGCTAATATGCTAATACGCTAATATGCTATGCTAATATGCTAATATGCTAATACGCTATGCTAACACGCTATGCTAATATGCTAATATACTAATATGCTAATATGCTAATATGCTAAGATGCTATGCTAATATGCTAACATACTAATATGTTAATATGCTAATACGCTAAGCTAATATGCTAATATGCTAATATGCTAATATGCTAATATGCTATGCTAATATGCTAATATGCTAATATGCTATGCTAATATGCTAATATGCTATGCTAATATGTTAATATGCTAATACGCTAATATGCTAACACGCTATGCTAATATGCTAATATGCTAATATGCTAATATGCTAATATGCTAATATGCTATGCTAATATGCTAATATGCTAATATGCTAATACGCTAATACGCTAATATGCTAACACGCTATGCTAATATGCTAATATGCTAATATGCTAATATGCTATGCTAATATGCTAATATGCTAATACGCTAATATGCTAACACGCTATGCTAATATGCTAATATGCTAATATGCTAATATGCTAACACGCTATGCTAATATGCTAATATGCTATGCTAATATGCTAATATGCTAATCCGCTAATATGTTAACACACTATGCTAATATGCTAATATGCTAATATGCTAATATGCTAACACGCTATGCTAATATGCTAATATGCTAATATGCTAATATGGTATGCTAATATGCTAATATGCTAATACGCTAATATGCTAACACGCTATGCTAATATGCTAATATACTATGCTAATATGCTAATATGCTAATATGCTAATATGCTAATATGCTATGTTAATATGCTAATATGCTAATATGCTAATACGCTAATATGCTAACACGCTATGTTAATATGCTAATATGCTAATATGCTAATATACTAATATGCTAATATGCTATGCTAATATGCTAATATGCTAATACGCTAATATGCTAACACGCTATGCTAATATGCTAATATGCTAATATGCTAATATGCTAATATGCTAATATGCTATGCTAATATGCTAATATGCTAATATGCTAATACGCTATGCTAACATACTATGCTAATATGCTAATATGCTAATATGCTAATATGCTAATATGCTAATATGCTATGTTAATACGCTAATATGCTAACACCCTATGCTAATATGCTAATATGCTAATATGCTAATATGCTATGCTAATATGCTAATATGCTAATATGCTAATATGCTAATATGCTAATATGCTATGCTAATATGCTAATATGCTAATATGCTAACACGCTATGCTAATATGCTAATATGCTAATATGCTAATATGCTATGCTAATATGCTAATACGCTAATATGCTAACACGCTATACTAACATGCTAATATGCTAATATGCTAATATGCTAATACACTAATATGCTCACGCTATGCTAATATGCTAATATGCTAATATGCTAATATGCTAATATGCTATGCTAATACACTAATATGCTATGCTAATATGCTAATACGCTAATATGCTAACACGCTATGCTATTATGCTAATATGCTATGCTAATATGCTAATATGCTAATATGCTAATATGCTAACACGCTATGCTAATATGCTAATATGCTAATATGCTAATATGCTATGCTAATATGCTAATATGCTAATACGCTAATATGTTATGCTAATATGCTAATATGCTAATACGCTATGCTAACACGCTATGCTAATATGCTAATATGCTAATATGCTAATATGCTAATATGCTAATATGCTAATATGCTATGCTAATATGCATATTCTAATACGCTAATATGCTAACACGCTATGCTAATATGCTAATATGCTAATATGCTAATATGCTATGCTAATATGCTAATATGCTAATACGCTAATATGCTAACACGCTATGCTAATATGCTAATATGCTAATATGCTAATATGCTAATATGCTATGCTAATATGCTATGTTAATACGCTAATATGCTAACACGCTATGCTAATATGCTAATATGCTAATATGCTAATATGCTATGCTAATATGCTAATATGCTAATATGCTAATATGCTATGCAAATATGCAAATATGCTAATATGCTAACACGCTATGCTAATATGCTAATATGCTAATATGCTAATATGCTAATATGCTATGCTAATATGCTAATATGCTAATACGCTAATATGCTAACACGCTATACTAATATGCTAATATGCTAATATACTAATATGCTAATATGCTATGCTAATATGCTAAGATGCTAATATGCTATGCTAATATACTAATATGCTAATACGCTAATATGCTAACATGCTATGCTAATATGCTAATATGCTATGGTAATATGCTAATATGCTAATATGCTAATATACTAATATGCTAATATACTAATATGCTAATATGCTAATATGCTAATATGCTATGCTAATATGCTATGCTAATATGCTAATATGCTAATATGCTAATGTGCTAATATGCTAATATGCTAATATGCTAATATGCTAATATGCTAACACGCTATGCTAATATGCTAATATGCTAATATGCTAATATGCTAATATGCTATGCTAATATGCTAATATGCTAATACGCTAATATGCTAACACGCTATGCTAATATGCTATGCTAATATGCTAATATGCTAATATACTATGCTAATATGCTAATACGCTAATATGCTAACACGCTATGCTAATATGCTAATATGCTAATATGCTAATATGTTAATATGCTAACACGCTATGCTAATATGCTAATATGCTAATATGCTAATATGCTATGCTAATATGCTAATATGCTAATACGCTAATATGTTATGCTATGCTAATATGCTATTATGCTAATATGCTAATATGCTAATATGCTAATATGCTAACACGCTATGCTAATATGCTAATATGCTATGCTAATATGCTTATATGCTAATATTCTATGCTAATATGCTAATATGCTAATATGCTAATATGCTAATACGCTAATATGCTAACACGCTATGCTAATATGCTAATATGCTAATGTGCTAATATGCTAATATGCTAACACACTATGCTAATATGCTAATATGCTAATATGCTAATATGCTATGCTAATATGCTATGCTAATATGCTAATATGTTAATATGCTAATATGCTAACACGCTAATATGCTAACACGCTATGCCAATACGCTAATATGCTATGCTAATATGCTAATATGCTAATATTCTAATATGCTAATATGCTATGGTAATACGTTAATACGCTATGTTAACATGCTATGCTAATATGCTATTATGTTAATATGCTAATATGTTAATATGCTAATATGCTATGCTAATGTGCTAATATGCTAATATGCTAACACGCTATGTTAATATGCTAATATGCTAATATGCTAATATGCTAAAACGCCATGCTAATATGCTAATATGCTAATATGCTAATATGCTAATATTCTATGCTAATATGCTAATATGCTAATATGCTAAGATGCTATGCTAATATGCTAATATGCTAATATGCTAATACGCTATGCTAACACGCTATGCTAATATGCTAATATGCTATGCTAATATGCTAATATGCTAATATGTTAATATGCTAATATGCTAACACGCTATGCTAATATGCTAATATGTTAATATGCTAATATGCTAATATGCTAATATGCTAATATGCTAATATGCTATGCTAATATGCTAATATGCTAATACGCTAATATGTTAACATGCTATGCTAATATGCTATTATGCTAATATGCTAATATGTTAACATGCTATGCTAATATGCTATTATGCTAATATGCTAATATGTTAATATGCTAATATGCTATGTTAATGTGCTAATATGCTAATATGCTAATATGCTATGCTAATATGCTAATATGCTAATATGCTAATACGCTAATATGCTAACACGCTATGCTAATATGCTAATATGCTAGTATACTAATATGCTAATATGCTAACACGCTATACTAATATGCTAATATGCTAATATGCTAATATGCTAATATGCTATGCTAATATGCTATGTTAATACGCTAATATGCTAACACGCTATGCTAATATGCTAATATGCTAGTATGCTAATATGCTAATGTGCTAATATGCTAATATGCTATGCTAATATGCTAATATGCTAATATGCTAATACGTTAATATGCTAACACGCTATGCTAATATATTAATATGCTAATATGCTAATATGCTAATATGCTAATATGCTATGCTAATATACTAATATGCTATGCTAATATGCTAATATGCTAATACGCTATGCTAACACGCTATGCTAATATGCTAATATGCTATTATGCTAATATGCTAATATGCTAACACGCTATGCTAATATGCTAATATGCTAATATGCTAATATGCTAATATGCTAATATGCTAATATGCTAACACGCTATGCTAATATGCTAATATGCTAATATGCCAATATGCTAATATGCCAATATGCTAATATGCTATGTTAATACGCTAATATGCTAACACGCTATGCTAATATGCTAATATGCTAATATGCTATGCTAATATGCTAATATGCTAATATGCTAATATGCTAATATGCTAATATGCTAATATGCTATGCTAATATGCTAATATGCTAATATGCTAACACGCTATGCTAATATGCTAATATGCTAATATGCTAATATGCTAATATGCTATGCTAATATGCTAATATGCTAATACGCTAATATGCTAACACGCTATACTAACATGCTAATATGCTAATATGCTAATATGCTAATATGCTAATATGCTAATATGCTATGCTAATATGCTAAGATGCTAATATGCTGATGCTAATATGCTAAGATGCTAATATGCTATGCTAATATGCTAAAATGCTAATACGCTAATATGCTAACACGCTATGCTAATATGCTAATATGCTATGGTAATATGCTAATATACTAATATGCTAATATGCTAATATGCTAATATGCTAATATGCTAATATGCTATGCTAATATGCTATGCTAATATGCTAATATGCTAATATGCTAATGTGCTAATATGCTAATATGCTAATATGCTAATATGCTAATATGCTAATATGCTAATATGCTAATATGCTAACATGCTATGCTAATATACTAATATGCTAATATGCTATGCTAATATGCTATGCTAATATGCTATGCTAATATGCTAATATGCTAATACGCTATGCTAACACGCTATGCTAATATGCTATGCTAATATGCTAATATGCTAATATACTATGCTAATATGCTAATATGCTAATATGCTAATATGCTAATATGCTAATACGCTAATATGCTAACACGCTATGCTAATATGCTAATATGCTAATATGCTAATATGCTATGCTAATATGCTAATATGCTAATATGCTAATACGCTAATATGCTAACACGCTATGCTAATATGCTAATATGCTAATATGCTAATATGCTAATATGCTATGCTAATATGTTAATATGCTAATACGCTAATATGCTAATATTGAATGCTAATATGCTAATATGCTATTATGCTAATATGCTAATATGTTAATATGCTAATATGCTATGCTAATGTGCTAATATGCTAATATGCTAATATGCTAACACGCTATGCTAATATGCTAACACGCTAATATGCTAATATGCTAATATGCTAACACGCTATGCTAATATGCTAATATGCTAATATGCTAATATGCTAATATTGAATGCTAATATGCTAATATGCTAATATGCTAATACGCTAATATGCTAACACGCTATGCTAATATGCTAATATGCTAATATGCTAATATGCTAATTTGCTAATACGCTATGCTAATATGCTAATATGCTAATATGCTAATATGCTAATACGCTAATATGCTAACACGCTATGCTAATATGCTAGTATGCTAATATGCTAACACGCTATGCTAATATGCTAATATGCTAATATGCTAATATGCTAATATACTATGCTAATATGCTAATATGCTAATACGATAATATACTAATACGATAATATGCTAATACGATAATATGCTAACACGCTATGTTAATATGCTAATATGCTAATATGCTAATATGCTAATATGCTATGCTAATATACTAATATGCTATGCTAATATGCTAATATGCTAATATGCTAATACACTAATATGCTAACACGCTATGCTAATATGCTAATATGCTAATATGCTAATATGCTAACACGCTAAGGTAATATGCTAATATGCTAATTTGCTAATATGCTAATATGCTAATACGCTAATATGCTAACACGCTATGCTAATATGCTAATATGCTAATATGCCAATATGTTAATATGCTAATATGCTAATATGCTAACACGCTATGCTAATATGCTAATATGCTAATATGCTAATACGCAAATATGGTAACACGCTATGCTAATATGCTATGCTAATATACTATGCTAATATGCTAATATGCTAATACGCTAACACGCTAATATGTTAACATGCTATGCTAATATGCTATTATGCTAATATGCTATGTTAATATGCTAATATGCTATGTTAATATGCTAATATGCTATGCTAATGTGTTAATATGCTAATATGCTAACACGCTATGCTAATATTCTAATATGCTAATATGCTATGCTAATATGCTAACACGCTATGCTAATATGCTAATATGCTAATATGCTAATATTCTATGCTAATATGCTAATATGCTAATACGCTAATATGCTAACACGCTATGCTAATATGCTAATATGCTAATATGCTAATATGTTAATATGCTAATATGCTATGTTAATGTGCTAATATGCTAATATGCTAATATGCTAATATGCTAATATGCTATGCTAATATGCTAATATGCTAATACGCTATGCTAACACGCTATGCTAATATGCTAATATGCTAGTATACTAATATGCTAATATGCTAACACGCTATGCTAATATGCTAATATGCTAATATGCTAATATGCTAATATGCTAATATGCTAATATGCTATGCTAATATGCTAATATGCTAATACGCTATGCTAACACGCTATGCTAATATGCTAATATGCTAGTATGCTAATATGCTAATGTGCTAATATGCTAATATGCTATGCTAATATGCTAATATGCTAATATGCTAATACGCTAATATGCTAATACGCTAATATGCTAACACGCTATGCTAATATATTAATATGCTAATATGCTAATATGCTAATATGCTATGCTAAAATACTAATATGCTATGCTAATATGCTAATATGCTAATACGCTAATATGCTAACACGCTATGCTAATATGCTAATATGCTATTATGCTAATATGCTAATATGCTAACACGCTATGCTAATATGCTAATATGCTAATATGCTAATATGCTAATACGCTAATATGCTAACACGCTATGCTAACATGCTAATATGCTAATATGCCAATATGCTATGCCAATATGCTAATATGCTAATATGCTAATATGCTAACACGCTATACTAATATGCTAATATGCTAATATGCTAATATGCTTATACGCTAATATGCTAACACGCTATGCTAATATGCTATGCTAATATGCTAATATGCTAATATACTATGTTAATATGCTAACATGCTAATATGCTAACACGCTAATATATTAACATACTATGCTAATATGCTATTATGCTAATATGCTAATATGTTAATATGCTAATATGCTATGCTAATGTGCTAATATGCTAATATGCTAATATGCTAACACGCTATGCTAATATGCTAATATGCTAATATGCTAATATACTAATACACTAATATGCTAACACGCTATGCTAATATGCTAATATGCTAATATGCTAATATGCTATGCTAATACACTAATATGCTATGCTAATACACTAATATGCTATGCTAATATGCTAATACGCTAATATGCTAACACGCTATGCTAATATGCTAATATGCTATGCTAATATGCTAATATGCTAACACGCTATGCTAATATGCTAATATGCTAATATGCTAATATGCTAATATGCTAATATGCTATGCTAATATGCTAATATGCTAATACGCTAATATGCTATGCTAATATGCTAATATGCTAATACGCTATGCTAACACGCTATGCTAATATGCTAATATACTAATGTGCTAATATGCTAATATGCTAAGATGCTATGCTAATATGCTAACATACTAATATGTTAATATGCTAATACGCTAAGCTAATATGCTAATATGCTAATATGCTAATATGCTAATATGCTAATATGCTATGCTAATATGCTAATATGCTAATATGCTATGCTAATATGCTAATATGCTATGCTAATATGTTAATATGCTAATACGCTAATATGCTAACACGCTATGCTAATATGCTAATATGCTAATATCCTAATATGCTAATATGCTATGCTAATATGCTAATATGCTAATACGCTAATACGCTAATACGCTAATATGCTAACACGCTATGCTAATATGCTAATATGCTAATATGCTAATATGCTATGCTAATATGCTAATATGCTAATACGCTAATATGCTAACACGCTATGCTAATATGCTAATATGCTAATATGCTAATATGCTAACACGCTATGCTAATATGCTAATATGCTATGCTAATATGCTAATATGCTAATCCGCTAATATGTTAACACACTATGCTAATATGCTAATATGCTAATATGCTAATATGCTAACACGCTATGCTAATATGCTAATATGCTAATATGCTAATATGGTATGCTAATATGCTAATATGCTAATACGCTAATATGCTAACACGCTATGCTAATATGCTAATATACTATGCTAATATGCTAATATGCTAATATGCTAATATGCTAATATGCTATGTTAATATGCTAATATGCTAATATGCTAATACGCTAATATGCTAACACGCTATGTTAATATGCTAATATGCTAATATGCTAATATACTAATATGCTAATATGCTATGCTAATATGCTAATATGCTAATACGCTAATATGCTAACACGCTATGCTAATATGCTAATATGCTAATATGCTAATATGCTAATATGCTATGCTAATATGCTAATATGCTAATATGCTAATACGCTATGCTAACATACTATGCTAATATGCTAATATGCTAATATGCTAATATGCTAATATGCTATGTTAATACGCTAATATGCTAACACCCTATGCTAATATGCTAATATGCTAATATGCTAATATGCTAATATGCTATGCTAATATGCTAATATGCTAATATGCTAATATGCTAATATGCTAATATGCTAATATGCTAATATGCTATGCTAATATGCTAATATGCTAATATGCTAACACGCTATGCTAATATGCTAATATGCTAATATGCTAATATGCTATGCTAATATGCTAATATGCTAATACGCTAATATGCTAACACGCTATACTAACATGCTAATATGCTAATATGCTAATATGCTAATATGCTATGCTAATATGCTAAGATGCTAATATGCTAAGATGCTAATATGCTATGCTAATATGCTAATATGCTAATACGCTAATATGCTAACACGCTATGCTAATATGCTAATATGCTATGGTAATATGCTAATATACTAATATGCTAATATGCTAATATGCTAATATGCTAATATGCTATGCTAATATACTATGCTAATATGCTAATATGCTAATGTGCTAATATGCTAATATGCTAATATGCTAATATGCTAATATGCTAATATGCTAATATGCTAATATGCTAACATGCTATGCTAATATGCTAATATGCTAATATGCTATGCTAATATGCTATGCTAATATACTAATATGCTAATACGCTATGCTAACACGCTATGCTAATATGCTATGCTAATATGCTAATATGCTAATACGCTAATATGCTAATACGCTAATATGCTAATACGCTAATATGCTAACACGCTATGCTAATATGCTAATATGCTAATATGCTAATATGCTATGCTAATATGCTAATATGCTAATATGCTAATACGCTAATATGCTAACACGCTATGCTAACACGCTATGCTAATATGCTAATATGCTAATATGCTATGCTAATATGCTAATATGCTAATATGCTAATACGCTAATATGCTAATATGCTAATACGCTAATATGCTAATATTGAATGCTAATATGCTAATATGCTAATATGCTAATATGCTAATATGCTAATACGCTAATATGTTAACATGCTATGCTAATATGCTATTATGCTTATATGCTATGTTAATATGCTAATATGCTAATATGCTAACACGCTATGCTAATATGCTATGCTAATATGCTAATATGCTAATATGCTAACACGCTATGCTAATATGCTAATATGCTAATATGCTAATATTGAATGCTAATATGCTAATATGCTAATACGCTAATATGCTAACACACTATGCTAATATGCTAATATGCTAATATGCTAATATGCTAATTTGCTAATACGCTATGCTAATATGCTAATATGCTAATATGCTAATATGCTAATATGCTAATATGCTAATACGCTAATATGCTAACACGCTATGCTAATATGCTAGTATGCTAATATGCTAACACGCTATGCTAATATGCTAATATGCTAATATGCTAATATGCTAATATACTATGCTAATATGCTAATATGCTAATACGATAATATGCTAACACGCTATGTTAATATGCTAATATGCTAATATGCTAATATGCTAATATGCTAATATGCTAATATGCTATGCTAATATACTAATATGCTATGCTAATATGCTAATATGCTAATATGCTAATACACTAATATGCTAACACGCTATGCTAATATGCTAATATGCTAATATGCTAACACGCTATGGTAATATGCTAATATGCTAATATGCTAATATGCTAATATGCTAATACGCTAATATGCTAACACGCTATGCTAATATGCTAATATGCTAATATGCCAATATGTTAATATGCTAATATGCGAATATGCTAACACGCTATGCTAATATGCTAATATGCTAATATGCTAATATGCTAATATGCTAATACGCAAATATGGTAACACGCTATGCTAATATGCTATGCTAATATGCTAATATGCTAATATACTATGCTAATATGCTAATATGCTAATACGCTAACACGCTAATATGTTATCATGCTATGCTAATATGCTATTATGCTAATATGCTATCTTAATATACTAATATGCTATGCTAATGTGTTAATATGCTAATATGCTAACACGCTATGCTAATATTCTAATATGCTAATATGCTAATATGCTAATATGCTAATATGCTAATATGGTAATATGCTAACACGATATGCTAATATGCTAATATGCTAATATGCTATGCTAATATGCTAATATGCTAATACGCTAATATGCTAATACGCTAATATGCTAATACGCTAATATGCTAATACGCTAATATGCTAACACGCTATGCTAATATGCTAATATGCTAATATGCTAATATGCTATGCTAATATGCTATGTTAATACGCTAATATGCTAACACGCTATGCTAATATGCTAATATGCTAATGTGCTATGCTAATATGCTAATATGCTAATATGCTAATATGCTAATATGCTAATATGCTAATATGCTAATATGCTAATATGCTATGCAAATATGCAAATATGCTAATATGCTAACACGCTATGCTAATATGCTAATATGCTAATATGCTAATATGCTATGCTAATATGCTAACACGCTATACTAATATGCTAATATGCTAATATACAAATATGCTAATATGCTATGCTAATATGCTAATATGCTAATATACTAATATGCTAATATGCTATGCTAATATGCTAAGATGCTAATATGCTATGCTAATATACTAATATGCTAACACGCTAATATGCTAACATGCTATGCTAATATGCTATGCTATGGTAATATGATAATATGCTAATATGCTAATATGCTAATATACTAATATGTTAATATGCTAATATGCTATGCTAATATGCTATGCTAATATGCTAATATGCTAATGTGCTAATATGCTAATATGCTAATATGCTAATATGCTAATATGCTAATACGCTAATATACTAACATGCTATGCTAATATGCTAATATGCTAATATGCTAATATGCTAATATGCTATGCTAATATGCTAATACGCTAATATGCTAACACGCTATGCTAATATGCTATGCTAATATGCTAATATGCTAATATGCTAATATACTATGCTAATATGCTAATACGCTAATATGCTAATATACTATGCTAATATGCTAATACACTAATATGCTAACACGCTATGCTAATATGCTGATATGCTAATATGCTAATATGTTAATATGCTAATATGCTATGCTAATATGCTAATATGCTAATACGCTAATATGCTAACATGCTAATATGCTAACACGCTATGCTAATATGCTAATATGCTAATATGCTAATATGCTAATATGCTATGCTAATATGCTAATATGCTAATATGCTAATACGCTAATATGTTAACATGCTATGCTAATATGCTATTATGCTAATATGCTAATATGCTAATATGCTAATATGCTAACACGCTATGCTAATATGCTAATATGCTATGCTAATATGCTTATATGCTAATATTCTATGCTAATATGCTAATATGCTAATATGCTAATACGCTAATATGCTAACACGCTATGCTAATATGCTAATATGCTAATATGCTAATATGCTAATATGCTAACACACTATGCTAATATGCTAATATGCTAATATGCTAATATGCTATGCTAATATGCTAATATGCTAATATGCTAATACGCTAATATGCTAATATGCTAATACGCTATGCTAAAACGCTATGCTAATACGCTAATATGCTATGCTAATATGCTAATATGCTAATATGCTAATATGCTAATATGCTAATATGCTAATATGCTAACACGCTAATATGCTAACACGCTATGCTAATGTGCTAATATGCTAATATGCTAATATGCTAATATGCTATGCTAATACGTTAATACGCTATGTTAACATGCTATGCTAATATGCTATTATGTTAATATGCTAATATGTTAATATGCTAATATGCTATGCTAATGTGCTAATATGCTAATATGCTAACACGCTATGCCAATATGCTAATATGCTAATATGCTAATATGCTAATATGCTAAAACGCCATGCTAATATGCTAATATGCTAATATGCTAATATTCTATGCTAATATGCTAATATGCTAATATGCTAAGATGCTATGCTAATATGCTAATATGCTAATACGCTATGCTAACACGCTATGCTAATACGCTAATATGCTATGCTAATATGCTAATATGCTAATATGTTAATATGCTAATATGCTAACACGCTAATATGCTAACACGCTAATATGCTATGCTAATATGCTAATATGCTAATATGTTAATATGCTAATATGCTAACACGCTATGCTAACACGCTATGCTAATATGCTAATATGCTAATATGCTAATATGCTAATATGCTAATATGCTATGCTAATATGCTAATATGCTAATACGTTAATACGCTAATATGTTAACATGCTATGCTAATATGCTATTATGCTAATATGCTAATATGTTAATATGCTAATATGCTATGTTAATGTGCTAATATGCTAATATGCTAATATGCTATGCTAATATGCTAATATGCTAATATGCTAATACGCTAATATGCTAACACGCTATGCTAATATGCTAATATGCTAGTATACTAATATGCTAATATGCTAACACGCTATGCTAATATGCTAATATGCTAATATGCTAATATGCTAATATGCTATGCTAATATGCTAATATGTTAATACGCTAATATGCTAACACGCAATGCTAATATGCTAATGTGCTAGTATGCTAATATGCTAATGTGCTAATATGCTAATATGCTATGCTAATATGCTAATATGCTAATACGCTAATATGCTAACACGCTATGCTAATATATTAATATGCTAATATGCTATGCTAATATGCTATGCTAATATACTAATATGCTATGCTAATATGTTAATATGCTAATACGCTAATATGCTAACACGCTATGCTAATATGCTAATATGCTATTATGCTAATATGCTAATATGCTAACACGCTATGCTAATATGCTAATATGCTAATATGCTAATATGCTAATACGCTAATATGCTAACACGCTATGCTAATATGCTAATATGCTAATATGCCAATATGCTAATATGCTAATATGCTAATATGCTAACACGCTATACTAATATGCTAATATGCTAATATGCTAATATGCTTATACGCTAATATGCTAACACGCTATGCTAATATGCTATGCTAATATGCTAATATGCTAATATACTATGCTAATATGCTAACATGCTAATATGCTAACACGCTAATATGTTAACATACTATGCTAATATGCTATTATGCTAATATGCTATGTTAATATGCTAATATGCTATGTTAATGTGCTAATATGCTAATATGCTAATATGCTAACACGCTATGCTAATATGCTAATATGCTAATATGCTAATACACTAATATGCTAACACGCTATGCTAATATGCTAATATGCTAATATGCTAATATGCTATGCTAATACACTAATATGCTATGCTAATATGCTAATACGCTAATATGCTAACACGCTATGCTAATATGCTAATATGCTATGCTAATATGCTAATACGCTAATATGCTAACACGCTATGCTAATATGCTAATATGCTATGCTAATATACTAATATGCTAACACGCTATGCTAATATGCTAATATGCTAATATGCTAATATGCTAATATGCTAATATGCTATGCTAATATGCTAATATGCTAATACGCTAATATGCTATGCTAATATGGTAATATGCTAATACGCTATGCTAATACGCTATGCTAATATGCTAATATGCTAATATGCTAATATGCTAAGATGCTATGCTAATATGCTAACATGCTAATACGTTAACATGCTAATACGCTAAGCTAATATGCTAATATGCTAATATGCTAATATGCTAATATGCTATGCTAATATGCTAATATGCTAATATGCTAATATGCTAATATGCTATGCTAATATGCTAATATGCTATGCTAATATGTTAATATGCTAATACGCTAATATGCTAACACGCTATGCTAATATGCTATGCTAATATGCTAATATGCTATGCTAATATGCTAATATGCTAATACGCTAATATGCTAACACGCTATGCTAATATGCTAATATGCTAATATGCTAATATGCTATGCTAATATGCTAATATGCTAATACGCTAATATGCTAACACACTATGCTAATATGCTAATATGCTAATATGCTAATATGCTAACACGCTAATATGCTAATATGCTAACACGCTATGCTAATATGCTAATATGCTATGCTAATATGCTAATATGCTAATCCGCTAATATGTTAACACACTATGCTAATATGCTAATATGCTAATATGCTAATATGCTAACACGCTATGCTAATATGCTAATATGCTAATATGCTAATATGGTATGCTAATATGCTAATATGCTAATACGCTAATATGCTAACACGCTATGCTAATATGCTAATATGCTATGCTAATATGCTAATATGCTAATATGCTAATATGCTAATATGCTATGTTAATATGCTAATATGCTAATATGCTATGTTAATATGCTAATATGCTAATATGCTAATACGCTAATATGCTAACACGCTATACTAATATGCTAATATGCTAAAATGCTAATATGCTAATATGCTAATATGCTATGCTAATATGCTAATATACTAATACGCTATGCCAACACGCTATGCTAATATGCTAATATGCTAGTATGCTAATATGCTAATATGCTAATATGCTAATACGCTAATATGCTAACACGCTATGCTAACACGCTATGCTAATATGCTAATATGCTAATATGCTAATATGCTAACACACTATTCTAATATGCTAATATGCTAATATGCTATGCTAATATGCTAATATGCTATGCTAATATGCTAATATGCTAATATGCTAATACACTAATATGCTAATATGCTAATACGCTATGCTAATACGCTATGCTAATATGCTAATATGCTAATATGCTAATATGCTAAGATGCTATGCTAATATGCTAATATGCTATGCTAATATGCTATGCTAATATGCTAATACGCTAATATGCTAACACGCTATGCTAATATGCTAATATGCTAATATGCTAATATGCTATGCTAATATGCTAATATGCTAATACGCTAATATGCTAACACGCTATGCTAACACGCTATGCTAATATGCTATGCTAATATGCTAATATGCTAATATGCTATGCTAATATGCTAATATGCTAATACGCTAATATGCTAACACGCTATGCTAATATGCTAATATGCTAATATGCTAATATGCTAACACGCTATGCTAACACGCTATGCTAATATGCTATGCTAATATGCTAATATGCTATATGCTATGCTAATATGCTAATATGCTAATACGCTAATATGCTAACACGCTATGCTAATATGCTAATATGCCTAATATGCTAATATGCTAACACGCTATGCTAATATGCTAATATGCTATGCTAATATGCTATGCTAATATACTATGCTAATATGCTAATATGCTAATCCGCTAATATGTTAACACGCTATGCTAATATGCTAATATGCTAATATGCTAACACGCTATGCTAATATGCTAAGATGCTATGCTAATATGCTAATATGCTATGCTAATATGCTAATATGCTAATATGCTAATATGCTATGCTAATATGCTAATATGCTAATACGCTAATATGCTAACATGCTAATATGCTATGTTAATATGCTAATATGCTAACATGCTAATATGCTAATATGCTAATATGCTATGCTAATATGCATATTCTAATACGCTAATATGCTAACACGCTATGCTAATATGCTAATATGCTAATATGCTAATATGCTATGCTAATATGCTAATATGCTGACGCTAATATGCTAACACGCTATGCTAATATGCTAATATGCTAATATGCTAATATGCTAATATGCTAATATGCTAATATGCTATGCTAATATGCTATGTTAATACGATAATATGCTAACACGCTATGCTAATATGCTAATATGCTAATACGTTAATACGCTATGTTAACATGCTATGCTAATATGCTATTATGCTAATTATGCTAATATGTTAATATGCTAATATGCTATGCTAATGTGCTAATATGCTAATATGCTAACACGCTATGCTAATATGCTAATATGCTAATATGCTAATATGCTAACACGCTATACTAATATGCTAATATGCTAATATGCTAATATGCTAATATTCAATGCTAATATACTAATATGCTAATATGCTAATATGCTAACACGCTATGCTAATATGCTAATATGCTAATATGCTAATATGCTAACACGCTATGCTAATATGCTAATATGCTAATATGCTAATTTGCTAATACGCTATGCTAATATGCTAATATGCTAATACGCTAATATGTTAACACGCTATGCTAATATGCTAGTATGCTAATATGCTAATATGCTAACACGCTATGCTAATATGCTAATATGCTATGCTAATATGCTAATATGCTAATATGCTAATATGCTATGCTAATATGCTAATATGCTAATACGCTAATATGCTAACACGCTATGCTAATATGCTATGTTAATATGCTAATATGCTAATATGCTAATATGCTAATATGCTATGCTAATATGCATATTCTAATACGCTAATATGCTAACACGCTATGCTAATATGCTAATATGCTAATATGCTAATATGCTATGCTAATATGCTAATATGCTAATACGCTAATATGCTAACACGCTATGCTAATATGCTAATATACTAATATGCTAATATGCTATGCTAATATGCTAATATGCTAATACGCTAATATGCTAACATGCTATACTAATATGCTAATATGCTAATATACTAATATGCTAATATGCTATGCTAATATGCTAAGATGCTAATATGCTATGCTAATATACTAATATGCTAATACGCTAATATGCTAACATGCTATGCTAATATGCTAATATGCTATGGTAATATGCTAATATGCTAATATGCTAATATACTAATATGCTAATATGCTAATATGCTATGCTAATATGCTATGCTAATATGCTAATATGCTAATGTGCTAATATGCTAATATACTATGCTAATATGCTAATATGCTAATACGCTAACACGCTAATATGTTAACATGCTATGCTAATATGCTATTATGCTAATATGCTATCTTAATATACTAATATGCTATGCTAATGTGTTAATATGCTAATATGCTAACACGCTATGCTAATATTCTAATATGCTAATATGCTAATATGCTAATATGCTAATATGCTAATATGGTAATATGCTAACACGATATGCTAATATGCTAATATGCTAATATGCTATGCTAATATGCTAATATGCTAATACGCTAATATGCTAATACGCTAATATGCTAATACGCTAATATGCTAACACGCTATGCTAATATGCTAATATGCTAATATGCTAATATGCTATGCTAATATGCTATGTTAATACGCTAATATGCTAACACGCTATGCTAATATGCTAATATGCTAATGTGCTATGCTAATATGCTAATATGCTAATATGCTAATATGCTAATATGCTAATATGCTAATATGCTATGCAAATATGCAAATATGCTAATATGCTAACACGCTATGCTAATATGCTAATATGCTAATATGCTAATATGCTATGCTAATATGCTAACACGCTATACTAATATGCTAATATGCTAATATACAAATATGCTAATATGCTATGCTAATATGCTAATATGCTAATATACTAATATGCTAATATGCTATGCTAATATGCTAAGATGCTAATATGCTATGCTAATATACTAATATGCTAATACGCTAATATGCTAACATGCTATGCTAATATGCTATGCTATGGTAATATGATAATATGCTAATATGCTAATATGCTAATATACTAATATGTTAATATGCTAATATGCTATGCTAATATGCTATGCTAATATGCTAATATGCTAATGTGCTAATATGCTAATATGCTAATATGCTAATATGCTAATATGCTAATACGCTAATATACTAACATGCTATGCTAATATGCTAATATGCTAATATGCTAATATGCTAATATGCTATGCTAATATGCTAATACGCTAATATGCTAACACGCTATGCTAATATGCTATGCTAATATGCTAATATGCTAATATGCTAATATACTATGCTAATATGCTAATACGCTAATATGCTAATATACTATGCTAATATGCTAATACGCTAATATGCTAACACGCTATGCTAATATGCTGATATGCTAATATGCTAATATGTTAATATGCTAATATGCTATGCTAATATGCTAAATGCTAATACGCTAATATGCTAACATGCTAATATGCTAACACGCTATGCTAATATGCTAATATGCTAATATGCTAATATGCTAATATGCTATGCTAATATGCTAATATGCTAATATGCTAATACGCTAATATGTTAACATGCTATGCTAATATGCTATTATGCTAATATGCTAATATGCTAATATGCTAATATGCTAACACGCTATGCTAATATGCTAATATGCTATGCTAATATGCTTATATGCTAATATTCTATGCTAATATGCTAATATGCTAATATGCTAATACGCTAATATGCTAACACGCTATGCTAATATGCTAATATGCTAATATGCTAATATGCTAATATGCTAACACACTATGCTAATATGCTAATATGCTAATATGCTAATATGCTATGCTAATATGCTAATATGCTAATATGCTAATACGCTAATATGCTAATATGCTAATACGCTATGCTAAAACGCTATGCTAATACGCTAATATGCTATGCTAATGCTAATATGCTAATATGCTAATATGCTAATATGCTAATATGCTAATATGCTAACACGCTAATATGCTAACACGCTATGCTAATGTGCTAATATGCTAATATGCTATTATGCTAATATGCTATGCTAATACGTTAATACGCTATGTTAACATGCTATGCTAATATGCTATTATGTTAATATGCTAATATGTTAATATGCTAATATGCTATGCTAATGTGCTAATATGCTAATATGCTAACACGCTATGCTAATATGCTAATATGCTAATATGCTAATATGCTAATATGCTAAAACGCCATGCTAATATGCTAATATGCTAATATGCTAATATTCTATGCTAATATGCTAATATGCTAATATGCTAAGATGCTATGCTAATATGCTAATACGCTATGCTAACACGCTATGCTAATACGCTAATATGCTATGCTAATATGCTAATATGCTAATATGTTAATATGCTAATATGCTAACACGCTAATAGCTAACACGCTAATATGCTATGCTAATATGCTAATATGCTAATATGTTAATATGCTAATATGCTAACACGCTATGCTAACACGCTATGCTAATATGCTAATATGCTAATATGCTAATATGCTAATATGCTAATATGCTATGCTAATATGCTAATATGCTAATACGTTAATACGCTAATATGTTAACATGCTATGCTAATATGCTATTATGCTAATATGCTAATATGTTAATATGCTAATATGCTATGTTAATGTGCTAATATGCTAATATGCTAATATGCTATGCTAATATGCTAATATGCTAATATGCTAATACGCTAATATGCTAACACGCTATGCTAATATGCTAATATGCTAGTATACTAATATGCTAATATGCTAACACGCTATGCTAATATGCTAATATGCTAATATGCTAATATGCTAATATGCTATGCTAATATGCTAATATGTTAATACGCTAATATGCTAACACGCAATGCTAATATGCTAATGTGCTAGTATGCTAATATGCTAATGTGCTAATATGCTAATATGCTATGCTAATATGCTAATATGCTAATACGCTAATATGCTAACACGCTATGCTAATATAATTAATATGCTAATATGCTATGCTAATATGCTATGCTAATATACTAATATGCTATGCTAATATGTTAATATGCAAATACGCTAATATGCTAACACGCTATGCTAATATGATAATATGCTATTATGCTAATATGCTAATATGCTAACACGCTATGCTAATATGCTAATATGCTAATATGCTAATATGCTAATACGCTAATATGCTAACACGCTATGCTAATATGCTAATATGCTAATATGCCAATATGCTATAAGCTAATATGCTAACACGCTATACTAATATGCTAATATGCTAATATGCTAATATGCTTATACGCTAATATGCTAACACGCTATGCTAATATGCTATGCTAATATGCTAATATGCTAATATACTATGCTAATATGCTAACATGCTAATATGCTAACACGCTAATATGTTAACATACTATGCTAATATGCTATTATGCTAATATGCTATGTTAATATGCTAATATGCTATGTTAATGTGCTAATATGCTAATATGCTAATATGCTAACACGCTATGCTAATATGCTAATATGCTAATATGCTAATACACTAATATGCTAACACGCTATGCTAATATGCTAATATGCTAATATGCTAATATGCTATGCTAATACACTAATATGCTATGCTAATATGCTAATACGCTAATATGCTAACACGCTATGCTAATATGCTAATATGCTATGCTAATATGCTAATACGCTAATATGCTAACACGCTATGCTAATATGCTAATATGCTATGCTAATATACTAATATGCTAACACGCTATGCTAATATGCTAATATGCTAATATGCTAATATGCTAATATGCTTATATGCTATGCTAATATGCTAATATGCTAATACGCTAATATGCTATGCTAATATGGTAATATGCTAATACGCTATGCTAATACGCTATGCTAATATGCTAATATGCTAATATGCTAATATGCTAAGATGCTATGCTAATATGCTAACATGCTAATACGTTAACATGCTAATACGCTAAGCTAATATGCTAATATGCTAATATGCTAATATGCTAATATGCTATGCTAATATGCTAATATGCTAATATGCTAATATGCTAATATGCTATGCTAATATGCTAATATGCTATGCTAATATGTTAATATGCTAATACGCTAATATGCTAACACGCTATGCTAATATGCTATGCTAATATGCTAATATGCTATGCTAATATGCTAATATGCTAATACGCTAATATGCTAACACGCTATGCTAATATACTAATATGCTAATATGCTAATATGCTATGCTAATATGCTAATATGCTAATACGCTAATATGCTAACACACTATGCTAATATGCTAATATGCTAATATGCTAATATGCTAACACGCTAATATGCTAATATGCTAACACGCTATGCTAATATGCTAATATGCTATGCTAATATGCTAATATGCTAATCCGCTAATATGTTAACACACTATGCTAATATGCTAATATGCTAATATGCTAATATGCTAACACGCTATGCTAATATGCTAATATGCTAATATGCTAATATGGTATGCTAATATGCTAATATGCTAATACGCTAATATGCTAACACGCTATGCTAATATGCTAATATGCTATGCTAATATGCTAATATGCTAATATGCTAATATGCTAATATGCTATGTTAATATGCTAATATGCTAATATGCTATGTTAATATGCTAATATGCTAATATGCTAATACGCTAATATGCTAACACGCTATACTAATATGCTAATATGCTAAAATGCTAATATGCTATATGCTAATATGCTATGCTAATATGCTAATATACTAATACGCTATGCCAACACGCTATGCTAATATGCTAATATGCTAGTATGCAATATGCTAATATGCTAATATGCTAATACGCTAATATGCTAACACGCTATGCTAACACGCTATGCTAATATGCTAATATGCTAATATGCTAATATGCTAACACACTATTCTAATATGCTAATATGCTAATATGCTATGCTAATATGCTAATATGCTATGCTAATATGCTAATATGCTAATATGCTAATACACTAATATGCTAATATGCTAATACGCTATGCTAATACGCTATGCATAATATGCTAATATGCTAATATGCTAATATGCTAAGATGCTATGCTAATATGCTAATATGCTATGCTAATATGCTATGCTAATATGCTAATACGCTAATATGCTAACACGCTATGCTAATATGCTAATATGCTAATATGCTATATGCTATGCTAATATGCTAATATGCTAATACGCTAATATGCTAACACGCTATGCTAACACGCTATGCTAATATGCTATGCTAATATGCTAATATGCTAATATGCTATGCTAATATGCTAATATGCTAATACGCTAATATGCTAACACGCTATGCTAATATGCTAATATGCTAATATGCTAATATGCTAACACGCTATGCTAATATGCTAATATGCTATGCTAATATGCTATGCTAATATACTATGCTAATATGCTAATATGCTAATCCGCTAATATGTTAACACGCTATGCTAATATGCTAATATGCTAATATGCTAACACGCTATGCTAATATGCTAAGATGCTATGCTAATATGCTAATATGCTATGCTAATATGCTATGCTAATATGCTAATATGCTATGCTAATATGCTAATATGCTAATACGCTAATATGCTAACATGCTAATATGCTATGTTAATATGCTAATATGCTAACATGCTAATATGCTAATATGCTAATATGCTATGCTAATATGCATATTCTAATACGCTAATATGCTAACACGCTATGCTAATATGCTAATATACTATATGCTAATATGCTAATATGCTATGCTAATATGCTAATATGCTGACGCTAATATGCTAACACGCTATGCTAATATGCTAATATGCTAATATGCTAATATGCTAATATGCTAATATGCTATGCTAATATGCTATGTTAATACGATAATATGCTAACACGCTATGCAAATATGCTAATATGCTAATACGTTAATACGCTATGTTAACATGCTATGCTAATATGCAATTATGCTAATATGCTAATATGTTAATATGCTAATATGCTATGCTAATGTGCTAATATGCTAATATGCTAACACGCTATGCTAATATGCTAATATGCTAATATGCTAATATGCTAACACGCTATACTAATATGCTAATATGCTAATATGCTAATATGCTAATATTCAATGCTAATATACTAATATGCTAATATGCTAATATGCT